>NC_133862.1:15412241-15430170 GCF_044706935.1 Curcuma longa | reverse complement strand
GTCAGATCCAGGAATGGATCATTGGGCGGTTGTCAAGACAATACTTAAGTGCTTGCGTAAAACTAAGAAATTGTTCTTAGTATATGGAGACGATAATATAGTTACACACGGATATACTGATACCAGCATCCAGATAGACAAGGATGATTTCAAGTCACAGTCTGGATACATATTCACATTAAATGGTGGCACAATAAGTTGAAAAAGTTTCAAACAAGACACGGTTGCCGATTCTACTATGGAGGCAGAATACATTGCAGCTTGTGAAGCAGCAAAGAAACCAATTTGGATCAAAAAGTTCATCATTGAACTTGGAGTCGTTCTAACCATTGTTGAAATATTACCTGTTTACTATGATAATAATGGAACAATTGCACAAGCAAAAGAACCCAGATCTCATTATCGATCCAAACATGTCCTACGACATTATCATTTGATTAGAGAAATCATTAGTAGAAGAAAAATTCAAGTCGAGAAAATTTCCAACAAAAGGAACTTAGCAGATCCTTTGACGAAACCTCTACCTTAAAATAGATTTGAGAAACTCATAGAGACGTATGGTATTAGATATCATAGCGATTGACATTAGGCCAAGTGGGAGTTTGTTATGTTTGAGAGGTGTCCTAAGGCAATCACCTTATGGTTGTATTGTTAAATTGTTTAATAATAAATAAAGTTCACTTTTTAAGTGCGTAATTTCTTATGTTTGATTGGATCTTAAACTTAATTACTGAATGTCCGCAATACGATTCATAGCATGAGAGAATTTATGATTGGATCACAACTTGTGAGGATCTCTACATGTGTAATTATGAATGTATTAAAATTATCCCTAGTTGATGAATTGACGATTACGGACGTCATCAATTCTGCTAAGACTAGCACGTTTAAACTCTTTGGTTTGACAAGCAGTCAATCTCACTAGCTGGAGATATTGGATGTTGAGAGATAAACGTGGATGTTGATTAAGGATAATCAGTTCATTGAAGTGACCTGCCTTAAGACCTCGTATGGTTCTTTTTAAATACATGTCAACGAAGATCTCAATGCGGCTTAAGTGAAAGTTTCCTTAGACTTGCGGTATTCAAGTCACCTTGATCATGTAGGCTTATACTTTGACATCTTAAGCAGACATCTCTAATAAGGTATAGACCTGGGATGATTGGGTATAAGTTGAAGTGTTCGAAGGTGTTTGAATATCCCATAGAGGATTTACCGCTCTCTGCTAAGAGAGACGTATACCCTACGGTCGCTTGTTGAGATTGTTACTCAAAGTCTTTAACCAAAGTAACGCATGTCAAGAGTATGACACTCTTGAAAACACATGTGCAAGTAACTTGAATCCATAGGACAAGAAAGTAGCTTGGGCTAGGTGTGACATAGTAAGCCTAGTGTGTACTGACACAGACAGACCATGTCCTGAACCGAATGGGTATAGAATGGTGAAAGGAACGAGACACATTTATTAAAGCAGCTGAAAGCTTTAGAAATTATTTTAAAATCAATCATTGATTTTTTTATCAATTGGAGATCATGATGTACTACTAGGTGCTATTCATGATCGTTCTGCAATTAATGGTTAATTATAGATGACCAACATAACCAGAAACCTATTGGGTCACACGAACAAGAAGTTTTCAGAAGGACTTAAAATGAGTTTGAGAATTAGATTCTCAAATCGAGAGAATGTTGATTTGGTTGGACCAACCAATGAAAAAAATTAGTTTGGTTTAAATTAGAAGAAGCTTAGTTGTTGAACCAAATGACTTGATATTGAATAAAAATTAAACCAACTTGATTTGGTTTATAATGGAAATTAGTTTAACAAAATAAAAGGGATGACCAGATTTATCTCAAGAAGATGAATCAAATAAAACTTATTTGGGGTCAAATCGGAGGTTGTTTGGTCACTAAACCAAGTGAACCAAACGCATATTGGTTTGCTACAATATTTGACCTAAACCTAGTTCAATCAAGAACCGGGTTTTTCTTTTCTTCTCCTAGGAGGGCTGAGGCTAAGGGAACAAGCACAAGTTCAATCGCAAACAAAGAGAAACCTTAGCACTTGCCCTTTTTTCTCTGTTTTCTCACCGCCACCGCCGTGACTGAAGCTCGCACGCATCCCACCGCTCGTTGAAGGAACCACTCACCGGAGGAGAAGCTGTGAACAGGTAATTGACCTCTTCCCCTTGCTCCCGTGTGCTCCCGAGCACGAACACCTGCTGCTCTACCCTGTTTACTCGCCGTCGCCTTGGTCTACCGTTGGCCAGTCGAGATTCCGATGAGGGGTGAACTTGTTGCCACCTAGGGTTCCAAAAACCCTAATTGCTGCCACCGAATGGTTCACCAGAGAAGCTTTTGTGGGATTCTTCGTTGGATGGAGAAATTGCGAGTGTTTCAAGATTGTGGTAGTATAGAGTTTTTGCCATGTGCCTACAACATTTCCATTTTCTAGAAATTATTCTGGTGATTTTTCCTGTATTCTGTGTTGTCAGAATTGTAAATTCTCGACGATAAAAGAAAGCTCCGGAAATGATCGCGACGTGTGTTGTTACTTGTTTCTGATATTAGGGTTTTCTCTCATATTGACCGTTACTACTCGTCGGCTAATACCGGAGACTGTGACATGACTTGAGGCTTTGGAAGCTGTCTTGAAGATCACTTCGCGTGGATCACCAGTAGTGGCGAGACTCGGAGGAGGACCGTGCGATTGATATCCTTTCCGCTAAGTGTCATATGCTAGGTACATGTAGAATGTTAATTCTGTAAAATTTTAATTTTTTGATGTGTCTTGTACTTACTGTTTCCCTACCATGCATGCGTGTGTTGTGATAATTTTTATAATTATTATCGCTTTTATTTTTGTTGCGCATGTTTCCAAAATGTGAAACACGCGTATTGCACCGGAACAATCCAAACAAATATAATATTGGTTGTTTCTTTAATTTTTAGGATATTTTTGTTATAGACTCTATAAGCCCTACTAATTGTGCAATATCCTAGGTACATTCCTTCTCATGATTTAGATGTGAATTGTTCTAAGTAATCTTTAGTGTTTAGTATATGAATTTTACATTCAAATACCCTAAAGTATTTTATGTTAGGTATTGGTTGTAATAAAGTTCATATAGTTTGTTAATTAGGATTGGATTTTGAGTGTAACATGTCATATTAATGGATTTAGCCCAGAATTAGTTGGTTAGGTTATATTCGTTTAACATTGTTCTACCTGCTACTTATGTTCTATTCTTTCGTTTGACTAGATCATTTTGTTGAGGGATTCTAGGGCATGAAAACTCATGGTGATATTCATTCTCTAGACAAAACTTAGTAAACATATGGTTTTCAAATTCCCCTTCATGGTCACTTCTAAATCTTTTAATTTTAATTCCTATTTTATTTTCCAATAATTTACATAAGTTGTTAAGTTATTCAAATGTTTCATCTTTATGTGTTTGGAATTTAACCCAGGTAAATCTAGAATAGTCATCTAGTATCACTAAGCAATATTGATTTCCACTTAGATTTTATTTTCCAAGTTCTTAAATTTAGATAAGCCTCTAACTAGATTACTTTGACTTATTTTGGATATAAGTCTTACGTGAGTATGACCTAATCTCCTATGCCATAACTAAGTTTCCTCTTGCTCTGCTAGAAGACACTTAAGTGAGAATCTTGGTAGGTTTATCATGCAGATATTATTTAGCCTAATGCCTCTAAGTATGATTTTTTTGGATTTGTTGTATTTTTTATTAAATAGTTAGTGTGTAAAAAAGTTACATTGTAATTTGTATACTAAGTACATTAAATTTAAAATTTTCAACCACTTATACTTGATTGGTGGTTGCACTAATTTCGAGCACCCCGTTCTGATACCCATTGTAGAACTGATGCGTGTGATACAAGGAGAGTTGAATATCGTGCTTCGTACGCACTCTAAAATCATTCAATTTAAAACTCATGTAGTGAAATGTAAAGAAAGGGATACAATTCTTTTTTACTTGGTTCGTAGCCTCGTGGCTACTACTCCAAGGCCCACAGTCACGTTGACTGAATACCTTCGGGTATTTTAACTTACACCCAATCATACTGGGTCCACACCTCCTTGGAGATGTTTGCTTAAGATATCAAAGTATAAGCCTTCATGATCAAGATAACTTGAATATCGTAAGTCAAAGGAAACTCGCACTTAAGATGCACTGAGATCTTCGTTGACATATCCCTATATGCATAGAACCATATGGAGTCTCATGGCAGGTCACTCCAATGAACTAGTTACCATTAACTAGCATCCACATTTAACTCTTAACATTCAATGTCCGTAGCCAGTGGAAACAGTTGCTTAGTAAACCAAGGAGTTTAAAACATGCTAGTCTCAACAGAATCGATGACGTTCATGTTCATCAATTCATCGACTAAGGATAATTTCAATACATTCATAATTACACATATAGAGATGCTCACTAGTTGTGATCCAATCACAAATTCTCTCATGCTATAAATCGTATTGTGGACACTCAGTAAATGAGTTTAAGATCCAATCAAACACATAAAGAATGTACATTCAAATAGTAAATTTTTATTTATCTGATAAATAGTACAACCATAAGGTGATTGCCTTAGGACGCCTCTCAAATATAACATAGGCATTGGTCCAACTTAAGATTTCATGAAAAATCAAAAGTTGACACCAAATAGTTTGAAAGCTGTCAATAATCTTATAATCACTTGCTTATGTGATGTAGGGAATGCAATTTGAAAGTTGGTCGGAATTGAGGATTTTGAGTGCCCTGATTGGTTCTAGGAGCCCATAAGTAGGTTCAAACACTCGAAGATGAATAAGTCATAGCCAAATAAAGTTTTGTCTAGTGGTCAACACATCAACAGTCTAGGTGTTTGGGGGTGGCTAACTCATCGTTGAGGTCGGATCGGATAGGCTTCGGTGGAGGCACCCAGAGTCGTATATAAAAGAACCTATCAACCAAAACCTCAAAAAATAGATTTCTATACTCAATTCCAATGTTCTCCTTGCTTCCCAAGCTCTGAAACACTACACTCAAGCTTCAACGACGCAACAATTCTGCGACATTGCACGAGCTCAAACGATCCTAGCATTTGGTAACGCTTAATTAGTTGTGTTGATTTATGTACTCATTTCTATTTGTGCTTTAATATACTAAGGGTTCATAAGTTTGTTACCAAACTCTATCTTTGTAAATAAATAAACCTTCATTTAGTACAAGACATAGCAGGAATTTTAAAATTTTACAGAATTAATTATTTTACGCGTACTTGGCGTATGACGCTAAGCGGGAAGGGCATCAATCGCACGATCCTCGTCGGAGTCCCGCCTCTACTAGTGATCCACGCGAAGTGATCTTTAGGATGACTTCCAAAGCCTCAAGTTGCATCACAATCTTTCTTACTAGCCGACGAGCAATAATGGTTGATACGAGAGAAAACCCTAATATCGAAAACACACAACAACACACGTCGCGATCGTTTCTGGAACTTTCTTTCTATCACCGGGAATCAAAATTTTGACAATACAGAAACCAAAAAAATGATTAGAAATATTTCTGAAACATAAAAACATCGTAGGCACACGGCAAAAACCCTAAGGACTTTCCGCGATCTCAGAAAACTGTGACTCCTTCATCCAACGAAGAACACCGTGAAAACTTCTCCAGTGAACGATTCGGTGGCAGTAGTGGGAGGAATGAGGACTCCAAAGTGGTAGCACCTCGACCCTCACTGGAACCCTAGCCTGTCGGTGGCAAAACAGAGGTCCAACGACGGCGGCGGTGGGAACTTGGCCGAGGCAACGATGGTGGAGCTCGAGCATTAATGGGAGAAGAGGGATAGTGAGAAACTACCTGTTCTTGGCTTCTTCTCTGGTAGTCGGTTCCTCCGATGGTCGGCAGAGTGCGTACAAGCCCTGGTGGTCACAGTGGCGGTGATGAATATAGGGAAAAAGGGAGGGCTTAGAAAACTAGGGTTTTTCTTTTCTCGCTTTGCTTGATTGATTGCCTTAGCCCTCCTCCCTTCTTATACCCGCGGTCAGCGCCAAGAAGGTGGGGAGGAAACTGAAACCTCGGGGCTAACTTCTGTCCATTCCGTCGGATGCGGGCGTTGTGCGAGAAGAAATCGCAATCAGGAAATTGCGTGCTCACATGGACCGGGCCGGGAGAAGAAAGCAAGAAAATCGGGCTTAACATTGAACCGGGTTTGGGTTTGGGTCTGGCTACTGTAGCAGACTGGTTCATGTTTGGTTTGCTTGGTTCAATGACCAAATAATCTCCGATGTGACCCAAATAAGTTTTATTTGATTCGTCTTCTCAAGACAAATCTTCTCATCCCTTTTATTTTGCCAAAATAGTTTTCATTATGAACCAAATCAAGTTGGTTCAATTTGGTTCAACATCGATTCATTTGATTCAACAACCAAGCTTTCTCTGATTTGAACCAAAATAATTTTTCTTGTCGTTTAATCCAACCAAACAAACATTCTCTCGATCTAAGAATCTAATTCTCAAACTCATTTTAAGTCTTTCAGAAAATTCCTTATTCGTGTGACCGAATAGGTTCTCAGTTATATTGGTCATCTGTAATTGACCATTAATTGCGGAACTATCATGAGTGACACCTAGTTAGTACATCATGATCCCCAATTGATCAGAAAATCAACGATTGATTTCAGAATGATTTCTAAAACTTTCAGCAGCTTTAATAAACGTGTCTCGTTCCTTTCACCGTCTTATACCCGCTTGATTCAGGATATGGTTTGTTGTGTCAGTCCCCAGGTTTGCGAGTGGATTTTGGTGAAGAGATGAAGAAGAAGCAAAGAAGAAGTGAAGGATGAAGGATGAGCAGATTTGGGAGTGATTGAAAGTGAGATTTGGAAAGAGAAGTTGAATAGTAGTTGGGGGGATTTGGGGCGCACGGGCGTGTTTTAGGGATGCACGGTCGTGTGTCATTTTATTACAAATGAGGCACGGTCGTGCCTAGGCACGGTCGTGCCTAGAGGCACGACTTGCAAAATGCGGCTTTCTATGGGTGAGACACGCCCGTGCCTATGTGGCACGACTCATTGAAGGCATGGATCTGTGGAAGAGGCACGACCGTGCCCAAGTCGCACGACCTCAAGAAGTTGCGGCTCTGTAAAGGGAACACGGACGTGTCTGGGAGACACGGCCTGTGCAAGAAGTTGGCATTCTGTTTAGGAGACACGACCATGTCTCATGACACGACCTCAAAAAGTAACTTTGCGCAGGAAGAGACACGGTCGTGCCTGATGGCACGGTCACATCCGGGTGCTGTTCTGTGGAGGAGACACGGTCGTGCCTAGGTAGACACGACCTAGCCTTATTTGAAGTGCGTTCCAGAATTTCCCTGCAAAGAATAGAAAAGTTTATCACTAACTTGCAAAACAAACAAAAAATAAAAAAAAAAAACAAAAAAACCCTTGGGTTGCCTCCCAAGAAGCACTTGTTTAAGGTCTTTAGCTCGACCCCTTTTTGCACACGTGAACAGAACCTATTGGTTGAAGTCCCGTAATCGAGCCCTGGCCGACACTTTATATTTTTGTTTCTTTTCAAAAAAGCTTCCTTGTTACCCCGGTCGGTACGAGTTCTTCCATTGGCAAAGAAAAGGATTGATACAACCACTTCTTTTTCGACTGGACATCATCCAACTTGTAGCAACGTTCCTTCTCCGGAAGATAAGCATTTGAATCCAATGAGAGGTTAAAATCTACTTTCTTGTTTCCCACTTCCAAGGACAGCTTGTGATTCTTCACGTCAATTTTTACCCCTGTAGTGGTTAAGAACGACCTCCCCAAAATAATTGAAATTGTCGGATCCTCTTCCATGTCAAGTACAATGAAAGTCAATAAGAACAGTGAATTCTCCAACTTCTACCGGCACATCCTCCACTATACCCATCGGATATCTACAAGAATGATCTACTAGTTGGATGACCATGGTGGTGAGTTTGAGATCCGTATGTCCACATTTCACACTTGTCGTATAGGAGATTATACTGACGCTTGCTCCTAAGTCACAGAATGCCCTACCAATAGTCATCATATCAATTTTGCACGGGATGGTAAAGCTTCCTGGATCTTTGAGTTTGGGAGGAAGTTTATTGTTAAGAATTATTGCGCTGACTTCCTTCGTTAGAGCTACAGTATGCTTGGCCTCTGTTATCTTTTTGGTTGACATTAGCCCCTTGATAAATTTGGCGAACTGAGGCATCTTGACAAGAGCATCGAGAAGGGGAATGTCCAAAGTGATGTCTTTAACTAAGTTGTATAACTTCTCGAACTCAGCATCTTTTTGTTTGTACATGAGCCTCTATGGAAAATGTATGTTGCGTACTAAAGTCTTCTTTGTTGGTTTCTCAGCGGTGTAGCGGTCTCAACTTCTTTTAATTTGTCTTCATTAATCGACATAGAGGAAAGAGGTTGTTCGGCGGTTGTCGTGCATGAAATATCCTCCAAAGGAGTAGTCCCTTGAGGCTCCTTGCCCTTCAAGATCCGTCCGCTCCTCAGCTCAATAGCCTTACAGTGCTCCATAGGATTGAAATCCGGCTTTCCTGGAAGTGCACCACTTGCCTTGATGAAAGAGAAGAACTGAGCTGTGTCATTTGCGTTTCTTGCATCTTCAACCTCTTATCATGGTCATCTAATTTTTCATTTATCTTTACCATATCACCTTGAAGTTGAGTGAACATTTGTCATCTCTATGCCCTCTGCTCCTCCAACATCTTCAGAATTTTCTGGGTGTCTGACATCTCTTCATTTTGCTTCGTCGCAGATTGATAGGACGACCCTTGGTTGTTGCGATAAGAGAAGTTTGGGTGATTCCTCCAACCTGGATTATATGTATTTGAGTATTGGTTGTTTCTTTGATTGAATGTACCAATGGCATCACATTGTTCAAATTGAGCGACCTGCGCTTGAAATAATCACACTTGGCACATCTCTTTTGTTTGGCTTGAATCTCCACAAAGTTCACATGGTATGGATACCGCATTAACCTTGTTGACATTCATATTATCAAATCTCTTGTTGAGGGCATCCATCTGTGCCGTTAACAGAGTAAGAGTGTCCACCTCGTACTTTTCAGGAGTTTTTGTATGATTACCTCTCTCGGTAGCCCATTGGTGATGGTTGAGAGCCACACTCTCAATTATGTCTTCGGCTTCCTCCAAGATCTTGTTCATTAAGGCACCTCCTGCAGCAGAATCCCAATATACTTTCGTTTGATAGTTGATTCCATTGTAGAATGTGTGAAGGACGAGCCATTTTTTCAATCCGTGGTGTGGGCACTGTCTCAACATCCCTTTGAATCGGTCCCAAGCTTCAAATAAAGATTCACCATCCAATTGCGTGAAGCTTGAAATCATGTTGCGCATGTGAGCTGTCTTACTTGGAGGAGAGAATTTGTTGAGAAAAACTTATTTGTATTGTTCCCAAGTAGTGAAGTTGTTCGGTGGAAGAGAGGCAAGCCAAGATCCTGCCCTATCTCTGAGTGAGAATTTGAATAGCATGAGTGTGACTGTGTCTAAACCAACCCCGTTAATTCTCATTGTGCTACAATTATCTGAAAAAATTTTCAAATGTAGATTGAGATCCTTATTTGGTCCGCCCCCAAATTGATTCTACTGGATCATGGAGATAAATGTAGGCTTGATCTTGACATTATTTGCTTCTATGGTTGGATGGGCGAGGCTGGATGACACTCCTCTCGCATAGGATGCTGTATAGTCTTTCAAAGGTTTGTTAACCATCATTTCTGGTGTATGTTCTTGCGTGTCCAACTTCTGAAATTGAAGCCTCCTTCGCAAGGTTCTTTCGATTTCTGGATCGAAAGGAAACTCCGCTTGTTTAGACCTACACATGCACACCAAAAGAAAATGTTATTATGCTTCTAGAAAAGAAGTAAAGGAATAAAAGTGAATGAGTGAAAGAAAGAATGTGGTGGAAAGACTCTAAATGGAAAAGTCTAATGAAAAATAGTGCACAGTCCTTGGCAACGGCGCCAAAAACTTGATAGGCTCTCGCAAGAGTACGATTGTTGTCAAGTAATAAAAGATATCGAATCACAGAGATCGTGAAATTAATCACTAGACTAGAGAACTCCAAATCGAGGATTTGGTTTGTGAAAGCGAAGGAGCTTTCCCTTTCCCGGTGATTGTTACTCTGACAGAAGCAGCAACCTCAAGCGCCGGAGCCGGCAAGAGGCACGCAACAACAGGTATAACTCTAATATTGGCTCTTGCCGGGAAACTGAATATGTGGCATGTTCAGCTGCTGTGCAAGAAGCAGTATGAAGTAAATGAACCCACCATTTATTATATCTGTTATGAAGCCAGATTAGAATTTATGTGTTAAATTATGGATTCAGCATTGGGAATGTCTAGATCGAAATCTGTACGATGTTAATTTGAGGAAAACATGCACTCTTTTTAGTAAAGAGAATAACATCGTAGCATGTGATTCATTCCACATGTGCTAATGTGACAATCAGGGTAGTAGGAGGATGGATCCCTGCTTCTCTACTATGTGAGCCCTATGAGATTATATGTTGATCTCAGCATTTACCTTAAGTGACTATTTAGCTGTCTACTTGAAATTTTAATCAGGGTTTGCTACTTTAGCATGTAGACCTATGACTATGGATGATTCGGTCTATGGAGCATGACTAGGAAAGCGACTGATTAGAATGAATAGATTCTAGCTAAAAAGGAAGATTAAATAAATTCACATTTATTTGAGAATATTCACTGGTCGACCCATTTCTGTTATGTATGGAAATGAATGTGAATATTATGGATATGGAACATGCTCTTGACAAGATTGTCAAACTGAGGGGTTAGAGATGTTTATATTAATGTGAATAAATGTTATTTAATCTGGGTAAATAGCAAGACATGATGTGTCCAGGTAAATGGTTTTGTACCACTGGAGAACGGCTGTGTGCCACCTGGATGTTGATTGTGTACCATCGGACAAATGACTATGTGTCATTCAAAGAATAGTTATGTACTATTTAGAGCGGCTAAGTAAGGTGTAACAACTTTCTTAGCATTAATCGCTCTATGAGCAGCTATGTAAGGTGTAACAACTTTCTTAGCAATGAATGCTCAATGTGCTTGCTGTTGCACGAACCATTTTCCTATGTATGAATTGGTTGTTCTTTCAGTCTATATGACTGATGATCTCTTTGTTCTTACAGTCTATGTGACTGTACATTTCGGTTATATTTAGTCTATGTGACTAGACACCTCTTAATGGTCTTAGTGACCAGTTGCCTTTGTGGCTTCACTTGGACGAGTGGGAGATGTTAGCGGACGAGTGGCGAGTGGTTTCAGTAACCACCAGCGGTTTGGGTAACCGCTCGCCCACACCTTCGCTGCGTCCACCACGCCCACCACTCCACGCTCCCACTGCGTACGTACACTCTGATGATCGCAGCCTCTCCCTATAAAAGGGAGAGGAAGGCTCTGCAGGAGAGTGTGGAAGAGGAAACCAGTGGCTGTGTGCTTGTGGCGTCCAAGTCGAAGCAAAGGAGAAGTGGATCCGTTCCAGAGAGGTGACGCTACCGGAGAGGTGCTGTGCCGGAGATAAGGAAAGAACATCGGCTGAGGATTTGGTTTGTGGAACGAAGAAGGGTTTTCCGTTCGTGATTACTCTTCCGACAGAAGCTATCGCTGCTGGTGGAGCCGCTGCTGCCGGAGCCGGAGTCGAGGCACGCTACAACAGGTAAATCTACAGTGACGTAGCTCGTTACACCTTCCATATCATTCGCTTTCTTCTAAATCTCGATCAGAAACACTACTAATTCTCAGAGCCCATCAAGAATCGATGTAAAGCTCTAGCCTTATCTCAAACTGTCGTCGACTTGCTGTGTCTCTTTGTGCCGCTGGCGAAGGCGGAGGCGGAGGTGAGGCGGATGATGGAGGAGGAGGATTGAGAGATTAGATTTTTTTTAGCAGAAAAATAAAGTGCTTTGAATTTTTTTTATCTGGATGAATACTGAAAAAAGAAGAGAGGTATATATTATCGAAAAGAGATATGTGACTTAGTCAATTTAAAAATAGAATATATATTTTAGATAATACACAAGTACATAGTTCGATAAAATATTATTTTATATTTATTAAAGGGCGAGCTTTTTAACTTTCCCATTGGCTCACTTGAGTTACGTTCCACTCATCAAGGAAGGTTGTGGTTCCGTTACAGCTACAATATGAGCCAAGGTAGAGACTCATATATATATATATATATATATATACATCTTCAAAAATGATTAATGAGCTAAATTTTAATTTAGCGTCTAATCTAAAGTAAATATATTAGTTACGTTCTAAACGAGAAGCATCATTTGAATTATCTTCTGTAAAAATATGGAATCCGTCATTTGAATTGAAAAATTACAGTTGGTCATGACGCAGAAGGGTATTGCTTGACTTCGCCATTTGAATTATCAAAACTTCGAAACAAACACGCATCTTCCAAAGAACTAATTAGATGCATAGGACCATCTACAAATTGAGTTCAATGAATTAAAAGGCATCATGGGTGTATGAGGTTCATTAGGAGATAAATATTAAGATCATCATAAATAATGTTTTAATTTTATTTGTATTTTAAAAATAAAATATTAAAAAATAATTTAGTTAGTTAGTGATCTTGACATTACATCCACTATGATAAAGAGAACCACCGTCTGAAAACGCGTTCCCCATCTCATGCATCGACAATGTTCTCACTCCACTACCATGCGTCAAAAACTCCAAATCCCAACACTTTAAAACAAAAAGGGAAAAAAGAAAAAGAAAACCCAGTTCAATATATATATAACAGGAATAATAAGAATACCGAATTCGGAGTAGCTCAAGCGTCCATACAGAAAAGAAAGTGACGCCCCAACGAACACGCAAATTAAGCCGCGAACGAGTCCATCCGCAGAGTTGGCCACAACTCACGAGCAAAATCTATCCATGTACAGCTGCTGCTTTGTTTTCTTCTTCCTGCCCCTTGGCCGGCCGCTAACTAATTAATTGGGATTTAAAGACGAACTCCACTCATCTCTGCTTCCATGATTGCCGCTTTACTTTGCATGTCTAATTATTCTGGAACCCAACCGATTTTCAGAGAAACAAAAAAAAAAAGCAGCAAAAAGTTGTGAGAAAAGGGGAATGTTCACGCGCAGACATGCAAAGATGAGCCAGCAGAAATTGATTGGCGAGAATGGTTTTTTGATCCTTCGTATCGACAGAATTATGATAAAAGAGAGGAGGAACCCGGTCTCTCTGATTGGAATTGGAATGGGAAGAAAATGAATGAATGAATGAATTGGATTGGAGATTGATTATTAGTGCTTGAGCTTTTGGATGACGACCTCGGTGTCGAGGCCGAAGGCGTCGACCTTGCGGGAGCGGACGAGGCGGGAGTGGTGGAAGAGGGTGAGGAGGCCGTCGACGCCGCCGAGGAGGTCGTTGGCGGAGTACTTGTCGCCGCGGCGGTGCGCGGCGACGTGGAGCACGGCGAAGCCGCCGGGGCGCAGGGTGCGCTCGACCTCGGCGGCGAAGCGGTCGGGGTAGAGCGCGTGGTCGAAGACGTTGGAGAACTCGAAGTCGAAGGAGGCGTCGGGGAAGGGCTGGCGGTGGAAGTCGCCGCGCACGACGAGCGGCGGCGCCGGAGCGAGGTCCATGCCGACGGCGCCAGAGACGCCGAGGCCGCGCAGGGCGGCGACCTCCTGGCCGAGGCGCGCGCCGATGCAGAGCGCCGCGGAGGAGTTGGAGAGCAGGCCTTCGGCAGCGAGGTCGGCGAAGAAGCGGGTGAAGACGCGGACCTTGCGGTCCCAGTCCCGGGTCGCCCACACGCGGCGGAGGCGGGAGTCCAGCGTCTTGTTCAGCTGCAGCTTGACGTAGTCGTCGTAGGAGCGGAAGGTGCGCCGGATGCGAATCAGAGGAGGAGGAGGCGCCGCTTCAGAAACAGACGAGGTGAAAACAGAGGCGGCGGCCTTGGCCTTGGCCTTGGCCTTGGCGTTGGAGGAGAGGAAGAGGCGGAGGAGAAGGAAGGAGGAGAGGAAGAGGAGGAGGAGGAAGAGGGGCTTGAGAAGGGGTCTCTTGGAGACGGAGTTCGACATGAACGATGTCAAAATCGGAGGAGGAAGAAGAACGACGACGTTGTGCTTGTGCTTCGATTCCTCGCCTCTCTCTCTCTGTGGCTCTGTTTCGCGGTGGAGGAGAAGGGAGACGGCGATAACGGCCAATGGACTTTCGTGTATTCTTTTTATGGCATATTTTGGGGCGGTGGATTATTGCCACATGGTAGGCTTTGGCCTTGGGCCATTGGACAGCCATAGGGGTGGTCCGGGACAACAAATAATACTACTTTTTATTTATTTATTTTTATTATTTTTATTTTATGAATATATTATAAAGAAAAAGAATTTGACGGACTTAAAAATTATAGATTTAAATAGAAGAAATAGCTTCTTCTTATCCTTTTTCGAACCCACATTAAAATGGTTCAGGATAATTAATAATAGTCTTCGGAACATAGTTGAGTTGGTTACGATAGAATAGACCTGTAGAAGAAGATAAAAGTTCGAATCTCGACGAAGTCGAATAATATCCTCCTCCGTCGTGACCAATTATAATTTCTTAATTTACCTCCTCGTGGGACCGATCATGTAAGATCGTTGGATAATAGATTCTATCTTTTTTACATAAGAAAAAAGATAACAAATAATAATACTCTTTTTTTTTGGGTAAAATTGCCTAGGTGAATCAACAATGCTTACAAAAATATAAAATGTAAAATAATGACATTAAATTGTAATATATAACATACATGATTTGAACAAAACGTAGTTGCATGTGAAGATCGATAGAGTTGAAACTTTGACATAGTTTCTTATTCAACCATCTTATAATATTTTGTAGCCTCAATGTGAATTAATATTATGACAGGGACTTGAAAAAAAAAAAGGAGTTGTCATTTGTTATTATTTTCAAATGGCGTTTTTGGTATCGATGTCTATTAACCATGGGTAACTCAATAGGTTTTGTAAACATTCACTTGCAATAGATATATTGCTAAAACAAGGTTGTCTTTGTATCCATTAAATGAATTTCAATAATTTACAGAATCACATATGCAATTTTCCATAATGCCCGAAATGCATACTCCACTTTCATATTTATCAAATCATGTTGTCATTTCTAATTATACCCTTGCTTTATGAGTAGTCGATTGATAATGGTTATTAATCGATTGCTATATAACAGTCGAGTTCATCGGTCAATTACTAAATTTACTATGTTTGATTTGTGATCATCAATCGATTGTTAAAACCATTATACAACTCTCAAAGTATCTCAAAATTATGTCAATTTTAAAAACTCACAGCTATTTATCTAGACTATGAAATTTATATCTATAGGTATGATTACATTCAGGATGATGTAAGGAATGCAATGACCTTTCTTTGAAATATTTTTGAAGTGTCCTCAAAGCTTCTATAACCATGCCCTCAAGCTTGAATTAAGATATGTGGATTTTGAAATCTTTACAATTATGTAAACTCATTAAAATGCATAAACCTATCATACTACTCATCAACATCACCAAATGGTTCTTAAAACTCTCTTGGTTCAAACCATATCAAGATTTTGAAATTATGAACATTTAGGGTCATAAGCAAATTTTGATCAAAACTTACTGATGACCTTAGTAATCTCAGAATCACTTGAAACCAAGACCATTGAACTCCTGAGAACATTCTGAGTGTAAGTATGCTCTCAATCAGGATTCCACAACATATATTGAAAGATGTGGATTTTCGAAATCTTCACAATTTTAAAATAATTTGGCACAAACTCATTAAAGGGCCTAGGTTTGTCATACTTATTTACAAACACTAATAAGGGTTTATAGGACTTCCCTAGTTCAAACAATGTTAAAATTTTAAAATTTTAAATATTGTAAGATCATCAATGAGTTTTGACCAAGCCTTGCTGATGGCCTTAAGAATTTCAAAATCGCTTCAAACTAAGACCATTACACTCCTAAGAGCCTCCTGAGTATAATCATGCTCTCAAATCTAAATTCCACAACTTAGATTAAGATATATGAGTTTAAAATGTTCACAACCTTAAGATAATTTGACACAATCTCGTTAAAAGTCTAAACATTATAGGGCATGTTAGTACCAATGGAATCAACATATTTCCACGATGGTATAATATTGTCTACTTTGGACCTAAGCCCTCATGATTTTATTTTTGGGCTCTACCCAAAAGGTCCTATACCAATGAAGACATCTTCCATCTTATAAACTCATAATATTTTTCATATATTTTCAATGTGGACTTTGATCGTATCTTAACAATCATCCCCTCAGACGAAGGACCACCATATACTAATCGAGGTCAACTTGACATCTGATCTCTTGACCCACCAGACCTTCTTGCCTCTATGTCACCAATGTAAGCAATATATCTCCACAATGGTATGATATTGTCCACTTTGAACCTAAGCCCTCATGGTTTTATTTTTGAGCTCTACCCAAAAGGGCTCATACCAATAGAGATATCTTTTATCTTATAAAGTCGTGATCTTTTCCATGTATTTTCAATATGAGACTTTGATTGTATCCCAACAAGGTCATCAACAAGTTTTGACAAAAACTCGATGGCCTTAGGAACCTTAGAATTACTTCAAACCAAGACTCCTAGGAGCCTACTAAGTATAATCATACCCTCATACTTAGATTTCACAACTTAGATTGAGAGTCCAGATTAAGCCAAAATTATCTTAAGGTTGTAAAATTTTTAAAAACTCACGGCTCTCAATCTAAGCTATGCAATTCAAGTCTAAGGATATAATTATACTCAAAAATCTTCTAAGAGTATAATGGTTTTGGTTTGAAATAATTCTATGGTTCTTAAGGTCATCATCGAGTTTTTAGTCAAAACTCGTTGATAACTCTATAGCATTCAAAATTTTAAAATCATGATAAGGTCTAAACCAAGGGAGTCCTAAAAACACTCTAGTAGTGTTGGTGAGTAAGTATAACATACTTAAGTCTGCTAATAAGTTTGTGTCAAATTATCTTAAAGTTGTAAAGATTTTAAAATTTTGAATCTCTCAATCTTGACGATAGAATCCAAATCTGAGAGCATGGTTACACTCAAAAGGCTCTCAGGAATCTAATTATCTTGATTTAAAGTGATTTTGAGGCTCCTAAGATTATCAATAAGTTTTGATCAAAATTTATTGATGGCCCCACAATGTTCAAAATTTTAAAATCTTAATATCATCTCAATCAAAGGAGTCCTAAAAACAATTTGATGATATTGGTGAGTAAGTATGACATGTCTAGACCTTTAATAAACTTGTATCAAATTATTTTAAGATTGTAAATATTTTAAAAATTCACATCTCTCAATCTAGACTGTGGATTTTAGATCTAAAGGCATGATTACACTCAAAGAAGCTCCCAGAAATATAATAATCTTAGTTTGAAGTAATTTTGATATTTCTATGCCATAAAATTCATTGCCTTAGATATCTCAGAAATACTTCAAATCAAATTCATTACCTTTTTTATATCATCCCAAGTGCAATTGTACCCTTAGACATAGATTTTATAGCCTAGATAGAGAATTGCAGTTTTAAAAATTGACATAACTTTGAAATACTTTAAGAGATGTGTAATGGTCCTAGTAGTCAACTGGTAAATTATGACAATCAACTATTGATCACAAATTGGGCACAATAAATTTAAGAATCAATCGATGAGCTCGAGTGTTATATAACAATCGACTAGTCGACTGATAATACATCATCAATCAATTGATCATAAAGCAAGCATAGGCATAACACATTTTGGATATTTGAAAAACTATA
>NC_133862.1:15344194-15412141 GCF_044706935.1 Curcuma longa | reverse complement strand
ATATCAAAATCAATTATAATTTATATTATAATTTAAAATTCATTTTTAGTAGATTTATATGATTAATTTATGATTTTAACATGATATATAAGATTTCAACTGCTTTAGTTTTGAATTTTTTTAGAATTTCACAAATGTTATTACTAGTCGCCTTTGTATATTGTTTATTTTTGTATTAATGAAAAATTGTTTTATTATTGTATTTTCATTGGTTTGACAATTAAAAAGTATATTGATAGTAACATAATTTTAATATCATATTCACATATATTAAAAGATTAAATAATGCATTAATTGTTTACCTCAAATGTAGATATTGTTCTTAAATCATTTTAGGAGGGTTAATAAAGTTGTCATAATTCATTAGTTATATTTTAAACATTTGGTGTTGGAAACTATGGAAAATCAACTGTGCATATTATCAATAATAATATTATAACATGACATTTGACTTAATTGATCCAACTTCCTGATTGTTTAAATATAACTAAATTTTAAAAACACACAACTCGCATAGTGCGGGTCAACTATCTAGTTGATTGCTTTTTTTAAAACTTTCTGACCATACATTGAGATTTGAAGTATGAAAGAATACTAAAAAAAGTTTAGAACAAAGTATATCTCATAAATATTAATATGAAATAGGGAAATGTAAAACAAATCGACAGAAAGCCAAAAATGTATTACAAATCGCCAACTCCAATCTCTGAGCAACACTAAGCATGCCTAATGAGTTGACTCGGTCCTCTTCTATTTGTTTCAGGATGATTTAGAAGCAAGTGCAGAGCAGTCATCTTGAAAATGCCTAGTAGGAGAGCCTCAAATATGAAATGAAAGCATATGATAATGAAAAATTAACAAATATGGAAAATGCATGCAGTGCACCAAACTCAATAATGTCACAACTCTAACTATATCTGTATAATACTACTCATAGCAAGAGTACTCTATATCTTATTATCATATCAATACGTGTAAGATATTGTCAGAATGAGAGCATATGACGAGTCTAAAAATTTATCCATAAAATATTTAATCATATGTTAACATAAGCATGATAGGTATATCTAATCAGGCCAAAGAATTCTTAACAAGGATCAAAAGATATATATGAACTAACACAAGCAAGAAAGGCAATAAGCAAACTGAGGTTCCCTGCCACATTACGGTTTCAGCCCCATCACTGCACAACTTTCTCAAGCCCAAGATCTAACCTTCAACATTAGCTCCTGATCCATGTCAACTTGACACAAAATATAGCATACATAAGCCACAACTTGTCCCACCCCTCTCTTCCTGGCTTGAGATGAAGAATTTCCCCTCCAATTCTTTAGTCCCTGTATTGGTTGCACATATGCAACACAATCATAAACCCACATACATTGTATAGCCATATTAGGAATATGTCCAACTAAACTACTGAAAGAGTCAAAGGCAACAAAGCACACGACAAGTCACTCTCTCTACTGTTCCGTGCTGATCAAAACACAACTAGAATCCCACATGACAGATACAACACAAGAATGGGTCCCATCTCTACTGAGGAATCTCTAGGGAAAGAAGCTTCTATTCACTGCCACTGTTTGGCACTGAACTGACATTAGTGCGGTCACCACCAAATAGTTTCTCTCTACAAATACAAAGCTGAGTTTGTGGAACATGACATTGAGAATGTCAACTTATTCTGGGGGAGATCATGGACTACTAACTGCTGCATGTCATTGGAAATGTGACAGGGCCACAAAGCCACTACATGCTGTGGATGTGAATCAGGAGAGAAGAGAACCTTGGCAACACAAGGGGGTCTCGTCTTACTGCTTGCATGAGAAGAGAGGCAAGAGGCTAATGACATTCTGGAACCAATATAAGATAGGTGGCTGGTAAGTACCACATATTGCAAAAGTGATGGAGGGAGCGGAGGTTGGCATAAAAGGAGCTCACTTGCATCAGTCATTGCGAATGGAGGAATGGAAGGGGGTTCATGAGGGAGAAGAGGGAGAGGGATTGGTGTGTGTGTGTGTGAGAGAGAAGAGGATGAACCCTAAATAAAGACAGGGATTTCAATAGGTTAAATCTTGTCCAGTTCAACCTGGATCGGCTATTTGTGCAAATCCAATTGGTTCAATCCAAATTGAGCTCAATTCGAACCTTGATCATCCTCAGCCCAAATGCACATTGGGTTACACTCAATCATTAACTTATTATATCCAACTTAGGTCAAGTACAAATAAGAAGTCTAAATTATCAAGGTGAATTTGTAAAAACTTTTTTGGTTCTAAAATAAAACCAGGTATAGTAATGTTGCTTGTTTAATACTGGTGCTGAGTACAAGTCATGTCTCGTTTTGCATTGAAGATGATGTGAATACTCTAATATAAGAGTAGGGCATTAAAATTTCAGAGCTAATGCAATAAAGCAACAATTTAATTGCTACTATATGCAGTTCTTTCAAAGAAGATTCTGGCTCCTTGCACCTCTACTAAAGTGCATCTTACAGACAATTTCACTAAACCTATGACAGATCTCAGGTTTGTTTGAAGTAACAAGATGGATACTATTAAAAGCTATGCTCTAGCGAACTGTTAGATCATGTTATCAGTTAGTTACTCTTGATAGGGTACTCCTTTAATTATGTGCTTGTGTGGTACTTCACAAATTACTCCTGTAAAATCTATACTGTTAGAAGGAATTCAAATCGAAAAAATATTCGATGGATGAGTTTGGGGACTAGAAGGGGGAGGAATTCGAAGGATCACAGAATACTGAGTATATTTGATTGTTCTTGGCTTGAGGAGAACTCTTCAAGATGCCTGCAAATTGTATTCTGCTGCCGCCCATTGTCCACTTACTGAATAATCATCTCATGGTTTCGAACTCTTATCAAGTTCATAAGCTGATTTGCTCTCTAAATGCATTGAAACTAACTCTTTTCATTCATTCTTGATGGACGTGATTGTATTTTAACAGTAATCCACAAACATGCCAACATTAATGAAAGTTGGTAGAAGTTTAGCTTTAGCCATCTGTTTTCTGCTAATTTCAAGATTACATTTTCTTATTTCTTTTTTGTTTAATGTTATTTAGCCTTGTTCTATGGGATTTGCAACTGGTGGGAAAACTTTCTTTTTATGGGGAGGCTGCATGATGGTAAAGAAATCATCTTGTGTCAGTTATATCTTCATGGAATCATTATAAACTTTGGTACGCAAGTATTATACATGGCCTTTAATTGTTAGATGCATGCTGAAGATTTTAGGAAAGACTTGTATGGAGTTGTTAGCGGTCTTCGAGACGGTGGATACTCAGATGACATGACACTCGCAGCTATTGCTGGTAATGTTGCGCATTTTTCTGTTTAAATGTTTATTTTATGGTCCTAGTCTGTGAATGAAGTCAGTGCATGATTTTCATTTATTATATAGTCACTGAACTTATACTGGCTAGTGTCTCGTAATTATAATATCTTCACAGCATGAGAATGCTAGTTTTTATTGCCTATTTGAGTGTTTTGATTATAATCAACAATCATTTAGAGTTAGTTTTAGAAAACAATGTGTAAGATACCCACCATTAAAAAGTTAACGCATACTTGTTCCTATCAAGTTACCATATGACAAATAAGTGGATTTTTGTCAAGTAAACATTTGAATGCGCAATCATAAGATAGTAGTTATTTGTCATGTTGGTAACTTAAAGACCTGTTTGTTTCAACTAGATTGCTTTTCTCAAGCTAACCGAGATCTAGCTAGAATTTGCAGCTGCTAAATGCTACTTCTTAATACAACAAACCACTTTGTTGATTAAATCATTTGTTCTATCTTTATTCCTCCCTCTGGTTATTCCTACATCTTGTATCTATGCCAGCACGACACGATATGATTATGGGTATGAAAAGTGGGTCTAAGCTAAACTTATATAAGGAAGAAGAAACAAAAAGTGAGAGAAGAAGAACAGGGGGATGGAGATGTACCTCCTCGTAGGCATCTCACATTGTGCAAGGAGAGAGAGCCTTGGTTGGCAACTCGTCTAGGCATCACAGGCAGCTTGTGCCATGTGGGAAGGCTTGTGTCTTAGCCTCACTTAGGGAGGGAAGTGTTGTGCAGGGAGACAGATGAATGGGGCTCGCATTGTGCAACATGGTGTGGGTGATGGGTTAGCCTAAAATTAGGTTTATACTTATAAATTATGTATCATATAACTTTAATATAACTTACACATCTTATAAGTTATAACTTTAATTTAACTTTGAATGACAGTATATGAAATATAACTTATGTATGCTATAACTTAATTATGTTTTATTTAAGTTAATTCTTTAACTTATGTTAATTAAGTTAATCTGTTAACTTTAAGTTATATGAATCTATTAAATGTACCATCTATTAACCTTTTATTAATTAATTATTAAATATATTTGGTTCGTAGATTTATTTTGGCTCGTTTCCCTGATCCTTATCATGAATTTGGACTTTTTTTCCATCTAGTCCTTGTGGGCTGACTCCCCATTTTAAAAAATGACATGTCTGACACTTGAATCTATACCTGTATTGAATACTAGTACCTGAGTCTGAGTACCAAACATCTTCACTGCTGATTACTGTAGAAATTTGGTCTGGATAATTGTCATTTGTCGTGCCTGTTCAATTAATTCATAAATTTTTTGTTCTTGCACACAAACTAGTCTCAGATTTACTTTCTTCTCCAAAGATAGTTTCAGGGTATAAGATACTGAGGATCAAACAATTGTCATACAAGTCTTGTTAGCTATTGGAGAGTAGAGTCAACGTTTAAATAAATGTTAAAACTTAAAAATACCCAATGTGGAAAAATTGAGGTATCACAAGCTTTCTTGTGGTGTTTGGAAGCCTAAGCTTTGTAAAACCTTAGCAACATTCCAACCGTTTATGATGGTAAATTTGGCATTGTCATTGGGCATTAAAACCAAACATATGGTCGTGATATTTAATGTTTTGTTTACTCAGAGGTGTGGGTGATGGATGGATGGAGCAAACCTAGGGGCATGGAATAGGAGATGAAAGGGTACTTGTTTACCTGAATTGAGGAAGTTGAGTAACATCAATTCATAAAATTGTTATCCAGAACAAAGAAAACTAAAGTGTTTATTGTCCAAAATACCCTATCTGGAACAAAGGAAAGAAAACTAAATTCCTTTTCTTCTACCTTTCCTTCCATCTCTCCACCCTTTGATTCACAATCTTTCCTTCTCTTGACTGTAAATCATGGAGTTAGCACCATCTAATAGATACAAGCTTCTCCACCACCAAGAAGACCTCTCCCACTCCTCCCATAGCCCTTAGTTCCTCCAATCCCTCTCTACGGAAAAGAGATTAGCTTGCTTTAGTCTTTATCTGCCTCCCAGCCAAAAAGAGAATAATGGCTCCTTTCCACTCTTCCTCTATTGATCTCAACCTGCAGCCCGATGATGAAGATGAGGAAGAAGATGTTTGACAGCTAGAACGACTATGATAGGAAGTTGCAGCGTGGTCGACTATCACTCGTCGATTGATAATATTTTCCTCCCCCTCTAAATTTTTGATTAAATAAACAGGGGAAAATTTTCCTCTGCGAAAATTTTTCTCTAGTTTTTTTTTAAACACTTCTAAGTAAACAAGGTATAAAACTCAATAACTGCAATTTCAATTTTCATTCAAATGTTTAGGGACCAATGAGATATAAATCTGGAGGAATTTAGAAGCAAAAAGTTGTTGATTTATATTATTCTTTGGATGAATTGAATCATTAGATTGTATTTATGTAAGACAATAATGCACTCTAATTGAATTTGCAGTATCCAAACCATTCTGTACTAATCAGCTCACTAAATAGTATATAAATACTTCCCTACAATACCAAGTTATCCTAACACATGAATTGAACTTTCATTTTTATTTTGAGTTATGTTGATTAAGATAACTTAGAAATACATTTAATAAAAAGTACAATTATATGGCTAATAAAGGATTTTATTTTCATCTAATAAAAAAGAAGGATTTTATATGACTTTGGTTTACTTAAAACATTATGATAGAGTCCCTAGATTATTGTGGCGAGTTATAGAATAGAAATAAATATCAATAATTATATTGATATTATAAATAACATGTTTGATTATTAGTATTAAAATTGTTGAAGGGTTATCAAATAGTTGTTCTATAATTATAATTGTTGTAATTTTTAGATTTACATCAATGGTGGGTTTGGTCCATCGTTTGAAATCTCGTACTATGTTAGACGAAACAATAGATTTTCGAAACTCAATACTAGTCGACACCAAGAATCCAGTGTCGTGTCACTAATGTCGATGAGTGTCATTTATGTCAACACTCAACACCCCTTGGCATACTAAAATTGAGATAATGCTATTATTATTATTTTTGTAATTTGTCTCTATATAAAATAATATCAAAATCGCAGCATTGCAAATGAAAAACAAACATTGAATTTAACTATATAGTCTTATCTTTTTCTTCTTCATCTTTTTTCTCCTTTCACCTCAATTCACCACCAACATCATATATCAAATGTCAGCACTATACCGAAACAATATCGTTCCAATCAAAGCCTAAAATACTAGCATGGCTCGAGATTTCAAACTTTGGTCTCATCCATGACTCCATGTGAATTTTTCTTTTTTAAATTTTGTACTTGATCAACTTAGCAAGTATATTCAAGATAAATGACTTTGAGATATTATTGAAAATAATATTTGTGTTAATTACTAATAGTGTAAATATACTAAAGTTTGTTAAACTTGATTAGATATCCACTCAACCCAAAAGTTGTGCTATTAGGAAAAAGATATTGAATATCTATACATTGGACCACCACATTTGTACATGTGGCACTTATGAGCGTGGAGTATCTAAACTTCAACATGACTCCACACACTCATCATGACTCTGAGGTATAAGCAATTTTTAGATAGATAGGTGTTAGCTGTATATATAGCAGTATATATTTGTATATATCTATTAGCTGTATATATTTATATATATCTGTATATATCTATCAATTATGCTAGCTATTAATTTGCTTAATTAACTTCCTAATTGTAGATAGTTACCTAGGATAGATTCCTAGCTTTGTATATAAATATGTCTCATCTTTCAATAAAAGGTGTATTTCTTTTCATCTCAAATAATATGGTATCAGAGCCACACTAGAGATTAGAAAATAGGGTTTCACATGTTGGCGCGTACGGATGCATCCTTGCTTGTGGACTTCCTTTGGACAAATTTCGGATTGTGATATTTATTCTGTTCTGTATTCTCTATTTTGATCTTCCGCTATTTTTTCCTGGGTTTCAAGGTCTTATAGCTGAAAATAAGTCATCTATTATGACGGATGTGGTTCATGTGATGTTTAAAATCACAGATCATTAGCTAAATAGTTCGAACTATTTAGATTGGAGTAAGACTATTAGTCTCTATCTATGAACTATTGATAAAGATGGTCATTTGATTGATGATCCTCCTAAAAATGATTTGAAGTAGACAAACTTAAAGAGGATGCTTGCTTATTCCTTTACATTTGAAATTCTATTGATAGTGTGGTAATTGGTTTAATCAATCACTATGAATTTGTTAAAGAGCTGATGGATTATTTGGAATTTTTGTACTCTGGAAAAGAGAATTTCTCCCGCATGTATGAGGTTTGCAGAGCTTTTTACCATGTGGGAAAACAAGATCAGTCCCTTATCAATTATTTTATGGCATTTAAAAGGATATATGAGGAGCTTAATATGCTACTGCCCTTTAATCCTTATGTGAAGATTCATCAATGCCAACAAGAGCAGATGACTATCATGAACTTCCTCGCTGACCTATCTCCTGACTTTGAGTCTACTAAGTCACAAGTTCTTTCTGGTTCTAAGGTCTCTTCTTTATAAGATGTATTTAGTCACATTCTCTTGACAGAAAGTACTGCATCCGTTCCGCTTAGTGGTACTTTGGTAAGTTGCAATACTAATTATATGCTTGGGAGAGCAATTAGTCATAGTAGAAATAAAGAAGGTGGCTCTTAGAACTTTGAAACTCGAACGTTGAATTCTAGTGGTATTGTGTGCAATTACTGTCGTAAGTCAGACTATACGAAGTTTGAGTATAGAAAGCTTCAGTACAAAAATCAGCAAAAATATTTGACCTATATTGCATCCACTAATGATGCCTCTGATAAATCTGTCCTTATCTTTGCAAATAAATTATTGGATCTCACAATATTAGGAATTACTCAAGTTTTCATCATCTTCTATCATTGCTATTGCTGATTCAGGTAAACATAATGCATGTCTTCTTTCCTTATCCTCCAAATGGATCATTGATTCTGGTTCCACGATTCAGGTAAACATAATGCATGTCTTCTTTCCTTATCCTCCAAATGGATCATTGATTCTGGTTCCACGGATCATATGAAAGATAATTTTAATCTCTTTTCTACTTTTTAGTCTAAAGCTAACAATCCTTCCGTTACTTTAGCTAGTGGATCTTCATCTTGTGTTCGTGGGTCTGACACTATCAGTCTTACCCCTTTGCTTCCTCTGTCCTCTGTCTTATATTTATCTAATTTATTCTTTAATTTGTGCTTGTTAGTCAACTAACTCATAATCTTAACTGTTGTATCGTAATTTTTCTTGATTATTGTTTATTTTAGGATCTTATGACGAAGAAGTTATTGGTAAAAAATATGAATCTGAAGGCCTCTGCATTCTTGACACACCGTTCCCAAATTCTTTTGCTTACTCGAGTGCCTTTTTTCCTTCGAGGCTCATTATAGGTTGGGTCATCCATCTCTCCCTTTGCTAAAAAGGCTTTGTCCATGATATAGTAAGGTATTTTTATTAGATTGTGAGCTATATTAGTTTGCAAAACATCATCGTCTTAGTTCGAGCCCTAGAGTCAATAAACGTGCTACTGTCCTTTTGAATTAGTTCATTTTGATATTTAGGGTCCTTGTCTTATTTTGTCTAAATTTGGATTTAGGTACTTTGTTACTTTTGTGGATGATTATTCTCGTGTAGCTTAGTTATATTTAATGAAAAGTCATTCTGAGTTATTTTCTCTGTTTTACTTTTGTGGATGATTATACTCGTGTAACTTAGTTATATTTAATGAAAAGTCATTTTGAGTTATTTTCTCTGTTTTTTGCATTTTGTGTCTGAGATTAAACTCAATTCAATGTGTCCATTCGTACGTTGCGAAGTGATGATGTCAAAGAATATACATTCGATTTATTTCAATTTTGTATGAATCAGAATGATTTGCTTTATGAAACCTCTTGTGTTGATATTTTATCCCAAATGGTGCTGTAGAACGTAAGAACAGACATCTTTTTGAAACTGTATGAGCCCTTTTATTTCAAATGAATTTTCTCAAAGCATTTTGGATTGATACAATTTCTACAGTATGTTTTCTCATTAACTGCATGTCATCCTCTGTTCTTCATGGTAAGATCTCTTTCAAAAGTCGTTTCCTGTTAATCCTAGGATATTTGGTTGCACTCGTTTTGTTCGAGATGTTCGTTTGCATGTCACTAAATTAGACCTCAAGTCTTTGAAGTGTGTCTTCCTTAGTTATTCTCGTTTTTAGAAAGGTTATATGTGTTATTGTCCCAACATTAACAAATATTTTGTTTCAATTGATGTTACTTCCGTGGAAGACACATTTTATTTCCAGTTTTTATCTATTCTGACTCGTCAAGGGGAGAATGATGATTTGTCGGTCTATTCTGTCAAATCCTCCGCACCTGTATCGGAATCAGATCCTATCAAGCCTTCTATTATTCAAGTCTACTCTAGGCGTCAACCTCTTGATTCATGTCCCGCACCTCCTTCGTCAGCAGATCTAGTCCTGAGCAATGATCTCCCTATTGCATTACGCAAAATTAAACGCTAGTGTACTTATTCTTCTTTTGTTTCTTATAATGACTTGTTGTCTTCCTCTTGTTCTTTTATTGCTTAACTTGACTCTATTTCTATTTCAAAAATTGTCTGTGAAGGCATATCTCATCCTGGTTGGTATGATGCAATGATAGAGGAGATGAATGTTTTAAATGACAATGACACTTGGAACTTGGTTGATTTACCTTTAGGGAAACAGACTATAGGATGCAAATGGGTGTTCACAGTTAAAATCAATCCGAATGAGTCGGTTACCAGATTGAAAGCTCGACTTGTTGTAAAGGGCTATGCTCAGATCTATGGTGTGGACTATTTTGACACTTTCTCTTGTTGCAAAATTGACATTTATTTGATTGTTTATTTCAATAGATGCTATTCATCATTGGCCTTTACATTAACTTGATATCAAGAATGTTTTTCTTTATGGAGATCTTCAGGAGGAGGTTTATATGAAACAACCTCTTAGTTTTGTTGCTAAGGGGAGTCAAGGTGAGTTTGCCATTTTTGAAAATCTTTGTATGGTTTGAAACAGAGTCCTCGTGCTTAGTTTGAAAAATTTAGTTAGGTTGTTGACAAATTTAGTATGATGAAAAGCAAATATGACCATTCTGTGTTCTATAAGCAATCAAGAGCTAGTATCAACTTGTTAGTTGTATATGTGGATGATATTGTTATCACTAAAGTGATACTACGGGAATCTCATCTCTTAAATCTTTTATTCATACTTAGTTTCACATGAAGGACTTGTGGGTGCTAAAGTATTTTTGGGTGTTGAAGTTTTAAGGAGTAAAAAAGATATATTTCTATCTTAGAGAAAATATATCCTCGACCTATTAACTGAGACAGAAAAATTGGGGGCAAAGCCTTGTAGTGCTCTATTGACTCAGAACATGCACTTCACAGGAGATGGAAAATTATTTGAACATCTTGAGAGATATCAAAGGTTGGTTCGGAAATTGAATTACCTTATTGCAACTCATCCAGATATTGCATATTTGGTTAGTGTTGTTAGTCGATTTATGTCATCTCTAACAGTTTATCATTGGGCAGCGGTAGAATAAATTTTGCGTTACTTGAAAGAAGCACCCGGACGGGATATCATGTATGTCAATCATGAACACACTCATATTGAGTGGTTTTCATATGCAGAATGAACATGCTCCAAAATGGATAGAAGATCTACTTCAGGTTATTGTATCTTTGTTGGAGGAAATTTAGTCTCATGGAAGAGTAAGAAGCAAAACGTTGTGTCACGATCTAGTACAGAATCAGAATATAGAACTATACCACAGTTTGTATGTGAGATAATGTGGATATATCAACTCTTGAATGAAGTAGGGCTCAAACTTTCAGTACCAACAAAACTATGGTGCGATAACCAAGCTGCTTTTCATATTCCATCGAATTCTGTGTTTTATGAGTGAACTAAGCACATTGAAATTGATTGTCATTTTGTTTGTGGGAAGATTCAACAAAACGTAATTTCTACAGGATATGTGAAGACTAGTGAACAAATAGGAGACATCTTCACAAAAGCTTTAAATAAGGTTCGGATTGATTATGTTTGTAACAAGTTGGACATGATTAATATCTATGCTCTAACTTGAGAGGGAGTGTTAGTCGTATATATAGCGGTATATATCTGTATATATCTGTTAGTTGTATATAACAGTATATATCTGCCAATTATGCTACTTGTTAATTAGCTTAATTAACTTCCTAATTGTAGATAGTTACCTAAGATAGATTCCTAACTTTGTATATAAATATGATCTTTCAATAAAAGGTGTATTTCTTTTCATCTCAAATAACAATAGGATTGAGAAACAGTTATGGTTCACGATTTAGAAACGCAGATTATGATTCAATTTATGGTTTGTGATGGTTTAAGGTTATTATTTATATTTTTTTAAAAATATTTAAAAAATTTATAAACTTAGAAAAAGTAAAAAAAAGGACTTGAACTTATTTAAGTCATCTATGTATCCCCTTAGGGTATAGGGGAATCAAAACCCACATAGTTCACTTATATTTTTACTCTTGTTATGTTAGGAAGTGACACTGTTTACTCATTTTCATTTCTCGTTCTGTAGTAGTAGTTCCTTTGATATCAAAATTTTCTACCTTGTCTTCTGATAGCCCTTGAGCTTCCAAAGAGTCGAGATCCAAAGTAGATCATCTTTCATTCGAGATATTATCTCTGACACTAAATATTTAATCTACAGTAACTGCTGACATAAAGCTAGATTCTTCTTTTTTTATGATAGAGAGGATGAGATAACTTTGAGTCTTATGTGACTATCATCGTAAAATATCAAAATCGGCTTGCTATCTCTTTCACTGAAATCAAAAGAAGTCATCAAATAATTCTAGGTTCCTGTCTGGAACTTAAGGATCCTTGTGGACGTTTCATTTGTTCTTGTAATAAAAGTTGAGCTTTCGTGAGTTTTAAACTGTCACTACTACTAATACTCTATGTTTCAACCACTTTACCTTCTAATTCATATTTTAAACTATAATCTTTGTAATCCGATCAAATAATTTAGACCATTAAAAAGAACACCTCAAATGGTCAGAACCGTTCGACGACATTTAAAAAAAAAACTTGCCTGAATTGGCTGTTCATGGTTAAGTTTGGGTTGGTACCGTAATTGATATGTCTAGAGATGGGTTGGTTATGATCCTACTGTTGAAGTTGAATTGGGTCAACAGGTAACTAGCCCATTGTCTCGGTTCCGAGTTGGGTCGAGTTTAGACCCAACCCGTGGGCGGGTCTATGGCAAGTGTCTAATGATGTGGAATGAAATATCTTAGATTGGAATAATCCTGTAAATGCACACATGTTTACTTGTTTATTTATACCAATCTGGTTGTAAGTGTAATTGGACTTTCTATTATGTGTTTACATCGAAAATTTCATGTGCAATAGTGAAGATTATCTCTAGTTTTAAACAGTAAATTATATGGAAATACTTCTCTAAAACAATATGCATCTCAGTGTTCTCATAGCAAAGCTATGTAAAAAAGTACTTGATTAAATACAATTTATATGTAAGTCACACATATTTATTTATTTGTATCAATCTACTCGGTAAGTGTATTATGGAATTGATTAATCTATGTAAAAGAGTACATGATTAAATACAATTCATATTTAAGTCACATGCATATATACTCATTTATTTATTTATATCAATCTACTCGTCAGTATACTGTGGACTTTATATTATGTGTCTACAATGAAAATTTCATGTGCAATTGTGAAAATTATCTCTAGTTTTAGATAGTAAGTTATGTGGAAATATGTCTCAAAAACAATATGCATCTCAGTGTTCTCATGGCAAAGCTTTGTAAAAGAGTACTTGACTAAATACAATTCATATGTAAGTCCGAATGTTTACCAAATTGATTCAATTCTTGTTATCATATAAAACCATAAGAATGGTTGGAGAAGTCCATTTGTGTTTTGTAATCATTTCAGTGGGTCCCTGTGTAGTTACAGATGAGGTACAAAACCAATTAAGTGATTGAGTTGGAACGACCGCTTATTACAGCACTAACCAAAGTTTGCTATAATTGTCTCTTCAAGATGGCTTTTACTTTCCAAATTGTGTTTCTTTGTTTATTCTTTCAGAAAACAAGGATCAAACATTTTGACAATATACATACGACATATGTTTCTACTTTATGTTATTCTTATGCTATTTCTTACCATGGACATGTAGTGTCTGAATTGGTGAAATAAGATTATAATATGTTTTTGTAGGTCAATATAAGAGACTTATCTGGTCACCACCAGTCGCAGTCTTTCCTCACCCTCTTGCAAGTGACCTTAGCTTCTTAAGGTCTGGTGGTTCATTTTAGTAAACATTTCCACAATGTTTTTTTTTTTTTTCATTTTTTCATGCTGTATTCATGTAGATACTGGAATTACCTAAGGAAGCAAACTTTTGTTCTTGAATCCTACATATCGAGGGTTAACTGGTTGATGAACCGGGCTTTGTTTTCTTCACATTGTTATTTGTCATGGGGATTTGCATGGCCATATTTTATGGCACTGATACATCTTCTGACAGCCTTAAGAGCACCATATAATGGTTCTATCTTCGAAGCATCTGCCTCATCTTGTGGTGAGCTAATTATCCCCTTTGAAAGTAGTGCATAGTCTAAGCTGCTACATGTAGAACTAAATTTCTGATTCACATTGTTGATTCTAATGTTCTGCAGGCTCTTTGCTCACTACCTGCTTGCTTATTTCTACTGTGATAGAACTCCTTTCAATGTGGAACTTGACTAAGGTGGAAATTCAGCTGTGCAACATGCTGTCTCCAGAAGCACCAACTGTCTCACTTGGTTCTTATAACTGGGGGTTGGTGAGTTTTCTTCAATTTCATTTAGTCATCTAAGTGTGGTTAGTGTTCATACCTAAGAGAATAACTAAGGCCAGAAGTATGAAGATATGAATAACTTGGGTTTGTTTTATATTGCTGATCAGGTGTTTGTTGCCATGGTCGTGGACAACTTCCTGTACCCCATTTCAGCATTCCGATCACATTTCTCGCAGTATATAAATTGGTCTGGTGTTCGCTACCACTTGAAGAAAGGGAAAATAAGCAAGGTAAACTAATGTCTATTTAACCTTGTTTTAATTTTAACAAGGCTACAACTTACAACTGACTTTTTCCCAGTTTTAGAGCCACTATTTATGCAATTCTTAACAAGGTCTCTAAAAAAGGTGGTTGATAAATCATGGGAAATTTGATCAGTTTACTCTGCACATACCAAATGCTTTATTTCATAAAGGCAGTCAAGCAGTCTCATCATATGTGGTGAATGTGTGGAAGAGAAATAAATACCAAGTGGTGTCTGTGTGTGTGTTTCGATTGCTTGAAGGTTGAGAGGGATTTAATTTGAAGATGCATTCCATGACTTGCAGGAAAAAATATCACAACTACTATTTGGTCTTAAGCAAACAGTCCTGATAGGTGTAAGGCATGCCATAGATTTCATTGATCTTCTGTAGGAGTTTGGTAGTTGGAGTTACTGACTGAACTATTAGTTATCGATTCTTGCCCAATTCTTGGTACTTCTCTTGTTTTGTAATTGAAAGCTATATTGGACACTACAATCAACCAAAGATATTCCAGATTGATGATCCCTAGTGTATTTGTCATTTGCAAAACACAATTTATAGGGGATGTACATTCAAACTGAAAGGTCAAATCAGATTGAACCAAACCTGTGACACCCAATTTTGTCCCACATGGTGAGTTGTGAATTAGAAGAGGAGCTTTGGCACAATGATAAATTGTTGTCATGTGACTTAATGGTCACGGGTTTGAATCGCGGAAATAACCTTTTGTAATGCAGGGTAAAATTGCATCCAATGGATCTTTCTCCGGGACCCTGCATTGATGGAAGCTTTGTATACCAGGCTGCCTTTTATGGTGTTTGTGGGTTAATAAAGGAGTTTCCTAATTTTAGATGAGAGAAATACTATAAACCTGTTTAAGCATTTTAGGCAAGTGATTGGATGTTATAAGTTATGGGTCAGTTCTCTTATCTAATCTAAGGGACTTTGATAAAACCGATCCAAAATTCAATTTATCACTTAGGTTTTAGTTTATGATGAAAAAAAAACTTCCAATTCACTTTCAGTTTAAAGCTGTAGTAATCTAAAAATAGAAGTTGTATAAATTTATATATATATATATATATATATATATATATATATATATATATATATATTCCTACATAATGTATATGTGTATATATAGAACCTAAGTACAAATGCATACTAATTAAGTTGGAATTTGTCATTCTTTGGAGCAAGTAATTCAAAATGATAATCAATTATTTATTGTTTTGTTTTAACTGAATCAAATATTAAATTTGGTTGGATTTCAATTATCATAGTTTCAGTTGCCCAGAGCTCCAAACTATTGTTCATCTCACTTGAGCACATAAACTTTCCCAACTGAATGCAAATATATAGGTCCATCCAATGGAGCAATGGTTAATTAATTCACGATTGCAGTTACAGAATCAGAGACATGAGTGATACCATGAACGAAAGGGGGATAGGGTCTTGGTATATGGAATAAATCATACTGTAAGAGGGGCACTCGTGGAAGGTTGAACTTGGTCTAGACCCTAGCAAACTAAGCTGACTGTTGAAACTTGGGCACTATCTTTTCGACAGAAAATGTATAAACTTGTCTTCTAACTTAATACCCAGTCAATCAAACCTTGGATAGATCATGGAACAGCGAACATGCTTGTTGAGTTCACATTTTATGGATATTGGCGACATTTGAACTTTGGAGTTCTGATTTTACAAATTATTGATGTGGACCCTTATTTGTATTTGAAGTTAAAATCATTTTTGTTAATATTCTGAGTCACATATCAAATTGAATTTTATATTGAAAGTAATATAATGATGCTGGGTGATGAATATTAACACATCATTGGAGTACATTATATTGTTTTGACTTTTTGCATACAAACCTTGATTTCAGGACCATAGAATCACAATATGAACTAAGAAATGTTGTAGAACATCCACTTATTAGCCCTTTGAGAAGTCACAGTTTAAAGAATTAATGACTGTCTTATTAGTATGAGTTTGTCTTAATCACAAGATCCATGTCTTAATAATGTGAAGCAATTTGCAATATCCTCAAGGCCAGTGGTAGTTGCACTATTTCAGATTTATCATATATATGTATATGTATATGGATTTTGGACCTGACAAACTTTTGTTCTTCATAAACTATAATCCAGATTGAAAGATCCTTAGTAAATCAACCTATGTACACCGATCTTGCATGGAAGCATCTATATGGAAAGAGGCAGCCACTTCCCAAATTGTCATTCATCAGCTCTCTGACAAGAAGAATCCTTCATTGGCGCCAACCAAAGAAGTATGACAACTAGCATTCCAATTTGCAGCAAGTAGAGGATCATCCAAATTTCATTCCATTTCATGCATTACACCATTTTTTATTTAAGATACAAACTATTGATTCTTATGGTGTTTGAGTTGCCACCATGTAATTTTGTAATTGTAGTAGGCATTTAACATTATAGAAACAAACATTCATCAGGGCAAAGCATGTGTTTTTATCAATTTGTCTATTCCTGTTGATGATTCATTATCTTTCCCTACCGCTCTATTCATCATGTAATTGTTTAATCACAGAAAAGACAAATGACTTGTGTTCAGTTCATTATAACAATGTGCAGCATGAGTATTTTTGATGCAAAATCAGAAATCTGATAAAAGTATTAGCGACTGTATTCTTACTATGGATTCCCAAGACAAATCATCAAGCTTCAAGGTCACCACCGATCCCTCAATTATTATCTGATTTACAGTTAAGTGAATTATTTCATCCACTTTAATGCTTGGATCAGTCTAAAAATGCTTCATCTCGTTTGTATATTTTTTAGAGTGAAAGTCTTCGCCAGCTAATTTCAAGTGCATCAGATGTCATCTTCCTTCAGATAAATGCCTACAAAATTCAAGTTTTGCAAGAATCATGTCTTATTTATTTATTATGTGTCTGTCATCTTTGGCGATACACACTGTGCAGGTCCTCTCCCTGTGGGAGTGATTTGATAGTTGATATTCTGTTCGGTAACTAGTTGATATTCTATGAATACGCGGCCTGATCGGGCATCCAGTTGACCACAAATTCCGCTGAAGATTTTATGTTGTTGCTCTTGGCAAGTTCACAAATCCATCCATCCATCCATAATCGACGCAAGTTCCTCAGCTAGCCATGCTGCTGAACGACGAGAACGGAGAAAGAGAACTTGGCGAAATCGTTGGAGGCGAGCATGTCCCCCACCACCCCCAGCTCCGGCGACTCCACCCACTTGCCCAGCGCTTCCCCCAGCATCGACCCGGCGCACTGCTCCCGCCCCACCATCACCAGGTCGCACTCGCTCTCGATCGACTTGATCCCCGCCATCGTCTCGTTGATGTCCCTCGCCGCCACCTCCTCCACCGTCACCCGCTCGTTCCCAGCTATCCCCCTGGCGAACTCCTTAAAGATGACGTCGTCCCATGACAGTTCCTCCTTCTCCGCCGCGTTCTCCTGCTGCTTGAACCGCGCCACCGACATGTGCACGCCTGGGTGCCGTGCCATCCGCGCCGCGTACGACAGTGCTTCCCTGTCGTCGTTACCTCCCCAGAAGAGCACCTTGACGGAGTACCGGAATTTCTCCGGCACGAGCGGCCTTGAGCTGGTCAGCGCGTGGTGGACCAGGATCCCCACTGAGCACGGAGCTTGCGAGAGGACCTGGGGGACGATGTTGCGAGCGGCCTTTTCGATCTCTCTGCTGGCGCTGGAATCGAACCTGGGAAAGGGGACGATGACGAAGGGGACGCACTTGTCCAAGGCGAGCGAGCAGATGTCCTGGTGCATGGTGGAGTAGGGACTGATGGCAGTGAAGGGGAGGATGGCGACGCCCTCCTTCTTCCTCTTCTCGTAGTTGAGGAAGGCGTTGTGGAGGCGGTCCATCTGGGTGGGATTCACCAGCTCCCCCTTGCGGTTCTTGTGCGGGACGAGGGTGGAGTTGGCCCGGCCGCTCAACTCCACCAGGTGCAGCACGTGGATGCACGCTGAGCTCTGCCCCGCCGGCGTCGCGGACGACGCCTCGAACAGGTCGAGCATCGCCGGCACTGGGTCCTCGTTCAGCATCGTCGCCACCGCACTAAACTTCTCCTGCGGGTTCAGGTGTTGCAGCGCCCGGTAGCCCACCTTGTGCCGCGTGTTCAGCGGGTCGTAGAAGGTGGTCACCAGCCACGAGCACACGCCGGTGACCAGGACGATGGAGACCAGCGACGTCACAAATCCTTGCGGCCTGAATTTCTACATACCAAACGTTAAATTCTCATGATCCAGACGACGTCAAGTTGTGTGCGCATCTAAATATATAGCTTACTCGGTCGCCCTTGACTCCGATGTAGACCATGAGCTCCACCAGGCCTTTGAAGTTGAGCATGAGGCCGAGAATGGCGGCCTTGTGAATGGAAGCCTTGTAGTAGAGGCCGGCGACGACGGCGACGAGGGTCTTCACGACGTGTCCCGATAAAATGTACAGCAGCATCCACAGCATCATGATGGGATTAGTAATGCGGTCGAAGGCGGTGATGTAGCCGACGGTAAGGAAAAAAAGCGGGAGCAGCAGCTCTGTGGAGAAGAGCTCCAGCTGCTCGACCAGCACCATCCCCAGCGGCGGCCCGTCGGGGACCAGGAGGCCCATGACCATGGGGGCGTCAAGGAATCCCAGTCCCAGCGCGTCGCTCAGCGCGCCGATGGTCAGCACCGCCAGCATCATCACCAGAATGTGCCATTCCGCCACGCGGCCGCCCTTGGGCGTCCGCCGCACTATCCACCGCGCCCACGGCCACACCAGCGAAAGCAGCGCGATCAGGAAGGCCCCCATGCCGGCCACCTCCTGGATCGCCTTCGTGTAGCTGTGACGCTGGCGCGCCGTATCGATCACCTTGTAGACCGCGAAGATGCTCCACCGAGTTATCTCGTTAACCATCGACGCGGCGACAGCGAAGCGCCCCAGCTCGGTGTTGAGCAGCCTCAGGTCGGCGAGGACGTCAGCGACCACCGAAGGCGAGGTGGCGGCGACCGTGGCCGCCAGGTGGAGGAAGACTTCCGGGTCGCCGATGTTGGGGATCACTCTCTCTCCCTCCTCGTCGATTTTCACCAGACTCATGAAAGGTAACTGCAGCGCGAGTAGGAAGAGGAAAGGTACGACCATGCTGCATAATCCGAGGATGGCGGCTCTCTTTCCGGACCGCCAAGCCAGGGTGGGATCGATCTTTACCCCGATCAAGAAGAACTTGATCATGGCGCCGTAGGCGGCCAGGAGGCGGGTGTAGGATATGACGTCGTCCCGGAACAGAGTCGACTCGTAGGAATCCGCCATTCGGCCCGCAGCAGGGACGTGTAGATGAGAAAGGATAATAAGAATTCTGGGACTAGACCCAAACAAACCACCCTATCATCATAATCATGTAGATCATACGTATCAATCAATCAATACATTGAAGCTAGTTAGCGAGCTGGAAGACGACGACATGATCTATCGCATACCAAGATGTCGCAGACGATGCGAGGTTGGCGGAGGGGGCGGAGGAGAAAGTAGAGGATGCGGGAGGTGAGGACGGAGACGATGAATTGCAAGAGGAGGAGGGAGGCGGTGTCTCGGAGGGGGTCTTCGTGGTAGAAGAAGCCATAGGAGAAAGAGGGGCTGGAGAGTTGATCCAGATCGGTTCCGTTGATGATCTGAGCCATGACGACCTACGTAGGACGACGACGACGACGACGTCGTTCTCCTTGTGGTCGGCAAATATAGAAGCTTGATGGTGGTGCCGAACTGCCGATGTCGAGAGAGAGAGATAGAGATGGAATTAGGTTGTCATTCATGGTTGACAACCAACAAACGACGAGGTTGATTATCAATTGCAGCAAATTGTCTGGCATCCTCCTCAAAATAGATCCACATCGACTAATTCATGTGAGTTAATTAGTAAGCACATGTATTAGTCATGGATTTACTCTTTCTTTTTCTTCATACAATCAAAGAATTATAGAAACAATGTTGGTTGTGTTTGATTTTTTTGGTTCTCTTCTATTTCTTTTTAATAGTAGTAATTAAGATGTGTGTTAGACTCCTAACTTGAAGGCTTGGATGGGCATAAGGATTGGAGTGCTGTTCCTTTGTTCTAGTTTATTGGGCATGTGCGCAATGTGCGCAAGGTATGCCAAGTAGGAAAGACATACGGTAGTGCGCGGGGTTGCTCAAGAACAAGTCATGCAGGAGGCAGACTTGACAATCATGCAAGTAAGGCATGTAGACAGAGCATGTCAAGCAGCGACAAGGGTTGCGACAACGTGCGTAGGGTTGTCCAAGCACAAGTCATGTATAAGGCAGACTTGGTGATTATGCAAGCAGGGCATGCCAAATAGCAACAAAAGATGTGGCATCGTGTATGACTGTACAACCACAAATCATGCAGGAGGTAGATTTGGATTGTAGCGAACATGTGTGAGGATTAGACGTGTTGGGTTCGAGCATTTAATTAGCCAAGCATACTTGTAGGAATGCGAGTGATGGCATGCGATGGGCTCATGTAATACAGCACGACAGATGGAGCAATAAGGGTTGTTTAGCCTAAGTTCATGGTGCCAAGCTTGGGCCATGCACAAGGAGTGCAGGCTGACATTTGACATGATGCCAAAGCAACAGAATCATGGAGCCATGCACAACGTGCGTAGACTAACATTTGACGTGGTGCCAAAGTAGCAAAATGACATGGCAAAGCACAAGGCGTGCAGGCTGACACTTGGTATGGGGCCAATGCAGCAGGGTGATGTGGACAAGTAATTTTGTACATCTGAGAAACGTAGTTGTCAAAACTATCATGTAACCGCCAATGTACCCTCCACTGCTTATGCATTATAAATAGGCAAGGTTGGGCATTGCAAAAAAGGGAAGGAAAATCATGAGGAATTTGTAAGCGAATCTATAATATTCCACTTGTATTCCTTTGTTATTATTATGAATAATAAAGGTTGGGAAACTTCTTGTACATTGTGTGTTGCTTGCTTGTGACTATTGTTGGCCAAATTTGGTGAAGGCATTCTCGTGTGCCTTGGTGGTGCATTTGTGGGTTGAATCAAGTGTGGGATTTGATGGTTGTGCAGGAAAAATTTTAAAGTAGAAATTGACCCTATGACAATTGGCATTAGAGCTAAGTTAGATGGATGGAGGCAACCATGAAATCAGAGAATGGATTACAATTCTTGAAGTCTTAATCAGTTTTGTCCTTGAGGGAGATGTTGATTATAATCTTATTGCAATGATTGTTAATTTGGAGTTAACAATTGATCATATTCAAGGGTCTCTAATGGAGGAATTTGCTCATATTCGCAAAGACAATGATGATTTGTGCTTCGAAATGGTTATTTTACGAAGAGCGGTGGCTTCCAATGTAGAAAGAGGAGTTGATTGTTCAATAGTAAGAGTTTCAGAACCAAAATCCTTTGGAGGCACACAAAGTGCCAAGGAACTTGAAAACTACTTATGGAATATGGAACAGTACTTTTCGACTGTTAGGGTGTCTGAAACTAAAAAAGTGATAATTTTCAGCATGTACTTTGTTGGTGATGCGAAGTTATGGCGGAGAACGTGCATGGTGGAGGATGCCAATGTTGGTCGATAAAAGATTGACACTTGGGTTCAGTTGAAGAAGGAAATGAAGGATTAGTTTCTTCTGGGAAATGCCTTGTGGATTGCATAAGATGGGTTGAAATGTCTCAAACAGAATGATTCTATGAGAGACTATGTGAAAGAATTCAATTCTTTGATGTTGGATATTCAGAATATGTCTGAGGAGGACAAGTTATATAACTTTCTATATACTTTGCAACCTTGGGTACAAATTGAACCGTGAAGGCAGAATGTGAATGATCTTCCTAGTGCAATTGTTGTTGTTGATGCCTTAGTCAATTTCCATATAAACAAAGATAGTTTGGATGCTTCTTCACCTTCTAAATCAATGCACAATTGAAAAGATAAGGAAGCGACATGGAAGAATGATACAGGTAGCAATCAGCGGAATGACAGAATGATCATGTTGTCTGCCAAAGAAAGAACAACTTCAAAAATCAAGGTTATTTCTTATGCAATGGGCCTCACTTGGCAAGGGATTGTCTAAAGCAAGAGAAATTAAATGCTCTTTTGGCAGAAGAGAGAATATTAGTTGGCTATAACAGGAACTTATTTCTCTTATTAATCCTTTACATTTGTTGAATTCAATTATTGATGTTGATTCTGAAGGGACTGTAGAGGTTACCACAGATACTTCTAGCAAGGTCATTGGACTACGCTAGAGCAGGAGGCCTACATATGAAAGTGTTCAATGAGGGCATCGAATTCTTCTGGTGGGGGTGGTTTGTTAGACCCCTAACTTGAAGGCTCGGTTGGGCATAAGGATTGAGGTAATGCTACTTTGTTCTAGCCTATTAGGATGTGCGCAAGGCATGCCAAGCAACAAACACTTGTGGCAACCTGCAGGGGTTGCCCAAGCACAAGTCATGCAGGAGGTAGACTTGGCTATCATGTAAGCAAGGTATGCAAGCAGGACATGCCAAGCAATGATAAAGGTTGCGGTAGTGCGTAGGGGGCTGTTTAAGCACAAGTGATGCAGAAGACAGACTTGTTGATTATGCAAGGAGGGCATGTCAAGTCAAAGCAGCAAAAGATGTGGCAGCTTGCTGGCCTATCCAATCACAAGTCATGCAGAAGGCTGACTTGGATTGTAGCGAACAAGTGGAAGGATTGGACATGCTGGGTTCGAGCATTTAGCCAAGCAAGCTTGCAGGAAATGCGAGCGATGACATGTGGTGGCCACATACAATGCAACATGGCAGACGGAGCAGCAAGGGCTTGTTTAGCCTAAGTTTACGGTGCTAGGGGTGTTGGGCTTGGGCCATGTACAAGGAGTGCAGGCTAACATTTGGCGTGATGCCAAAGTAGTAGAATCACGAGGCAATGCACAAGGTGTGCAGGCTAACATTTGGTATGGTGCCAAAGTAGCAGAATGACAGGGTAAAGCATAAGGCATGCAGGCTAACACTTGGCGTAGTGCCAAAGCAGTAGAATGACGTGACAAAGCATAAGGCGTGCAGACTGACACTTGGCATGGGAGTCAATGCAACAGGGGTGATTTGGACAACCAATTTTATACATGTGATTAGTTAGAAAAACTACTATGTAACCACCACTGTAGCATCCAATGTAACTGCTATCTATGCATTATAAATAGGCAAGGTTGAACATTGCAAAAAGGGGAGGGAAAATCATGAGGAATTTGTGAGCGAATCTGTAATGTTCCACTTGTATTCCTTTGTTATTTTTATGAATAATAAAAGTTGGGATGTTTTTTTGTACATTGTGTGTTGCTTGCCTGTGACTATTGTTGGTCAAATTTGGTGAAGGCATTCTCGTGTGCCTTGGTGGTGCATTTGTTAGTTGAATCAAGTGTGGGACTTGGTGGCCGCACAGGAAAATTTCTAAGGTATATATTGGACCCTGTGACAATGTATATGATGAAGAGAATGACGATGAAGATGGAGTGTCATTCTTGGTTACAAGTCTTACATAACTTTTTCAATGTGTTCAGCCTCATGAAGCTCCTTCGTTGAAAATAAGTCCTCCAATTGGCTAGTTTCTAGATCATTGGATATTGAATAAGCATCCGCCATTGATTTTCACATTGGAGTCTAGGGAATCTATTTAAGAGCATTTTGTAGTAGATCTTGTGTCAGTGATTCTATTTCTCTCAAATAGCCATTAACTCATTGATTGACAATTTGCTTGCACTTTGAGTTATCATCCATCATCTTGAATGTGTTGTTTTTGTAAGATCACACTTGTTTAGCTTTTAGTGTGTATGCACCCTCAAATAATTTAATGAACTTATCTCACAATTCTTTGGCAATCTTCTAATTATCCATTTTGCCTAATTCTTCTTTTAGAAAGTTATCCATCAATGTGTATTAATGGTGCCCCTTTTTGTTTGCTCGAGTTCCTCCTCTCCTCTAACCTCTGTTGATGTTGCTATTGCCTCCCGATAGGCCAATATCTGATAGCCTATAAAATAAGAAATGTTAGGGTTGGTCAGTCCTACTAGTACAACTACTCCGATGCTCAAGTTAGTTTCAGATTCAGGAATAAAATTTGAGAAGACGTGAGTAAAAGAAGAAGGAAAAATGCTAGAGAATTAGGGTTTAGTGGAGAAGAATCATGTCCACTCATGAGAAGAAACAACCATCTCTTTACTTACCTCTGTCGATCCTTATATAACTAATGGAAGGAATCTTCACGTAGTATCTAATATTGTTGGGTCATTGGGGGAGTAAGGGTAATAACCGTTAGATCGTACATTGATATTGTCTGGCTATTAATAGACATATTGTTGAGTTGTTGGGAGTTATCAGAGGTTGAGATTGAGTTTCTAGGTTTCTCGAGTACTGTAACAATTGTGGGTACTGTAGCATCCTAAGCATCGTGAAGTGGTCAGGAAGCGAGGCTTAGTGCTCGAGAAAGGATTCTAGCGACTCGGGGTGCTCAACAATAACTCTGGATACAATCACATATCTCCTCTTCAAGTCGGATTGAAAAACGAAGTAGAATGAAGTCTGATTAAGTGCTAGATTGAAGGTGCTGGATTAAAAGGTATCAACTCAGACAATAACTTCGGATACCATCACATATCTCTCTTCAAGTTGGATTAAAGAATGAAGTCGATTGAAGTCCGATTAAGTGTTGGATTGAAGGGTATCAACTCAGATAATAACTCTGGATACTATCACATATCTCCCTTTCAAGTCAGACTGAAGAACGAAGAAGAATGAAATCCGATAGACTTGTCTGTGAGAAGTTCAACTACCCAGCCTCCATTAGGGTTGTTTAGTACTTTTAGTGTGAACAACAAGTTTAGCAAGCAGCCATGGAGCCATCGTGTTACTAGAGATCAAGGCTATGTTGCATTCAATGTCTCCGGATATAGGTTTCCCTATAACATTTAGTAATGTTGCATTCAATTTCTCCGGATATAGGTTTCTCTATAGCATTCCTACTAATTCTTATACCTGATGTCCATTTGTCATCTATTTTGTCAGTTGAACCTTTATACTGTAACATCCCAACAAGAGAGTGAATAAATCAGTTGCATAAGTTTGAATATTCATGTAAATTTTCAATCAACCCCTGGCTTTGCTCTTTTACAGTGTAAATTAAAAGAGCACTTTGACCTTGAAATTATTTGACTTAATTATCCTTTTCACAATTGATGACACACATCCAGAAGCTTCAAATAGTAGAATACCTCACAGGGCTACAGTACAACAACACGATGTCTTCTCAATTTCTCAGAGATCTAATTATTAAGCCTCAATTTTGACGAATTAATCAACATCCAGAAGCTTCAAAGAGTAGAATACTTTACCTTGGGGCTACAGTATAGCAACAAGATGTCTTCTCAATTTCTCAGACATCTAACAATTGAGCCTCAATTTTGACGAATTAATCAATGAATTTATTTTAATCGACGGTTGACTTAAAAATGCTGGACTGATGGATCATCCACTATAAATACTTTCTTATTTATCTTGGTGGCAGGTGGAAGACTTCTATAGGACCGAATCAATCATTATCATAATTAGTCTAAACTCAATATCTGATGTAAAAAAAAATAAAGAATAGAATATGAATATAGTTTGTTATCATAACATAGTTTCAATACTACTTCTAAAGCTTTATCTTGTAGTAAGGGTGTTCCTCCAACTACAGGATACCAAACGGACTATCTTAGAGGGATTTTTAGCAATAATTAATCATGGTGGATTTATGAGTTCTACTAAGCTTGTTGACCTTGACAACATCACCAGTGCATCAAGAACTTCATAGGTAGCTAAATCTTCGACACTAGCAAACTCAAGAATTATAGTGAATTTGAGAATCGCCCCAGAACGATTCACAATATCAGCCAACATTTGATCCATGGTGCGATGATGAAGAAACCGTGCCCTCCTCCGTCGTGACCAACTATAGTTTCTCGATTTATCTCCTCACAGATGGTGTGGGGCCGACCGTGTGACGCCATTGGGATGGTGGATTCCACCTTTTTGCAGAAGATGATGAAGAAATCATGCAATTATTGCTGCAGAATAAGTTTTGCTATCTATAGTGCCATCTTCCATGACACGTGTAGCAGGGAAAATAATATCCTCTGGAAATGCTTGTGCAGCAATTTCATGATCAAGAAAAAGATTATCCAAAGCATGAATCACCTTCTTAGCTATTGTAAGAGCTGGGGAATTTATATGCAGAGTTAGCTAGGCGAGTACATCTCTAGCAACTTCAACAACCTCTTTGCTTTGTAGAATGGAAAGAAAAATAGCAGCAAGGCAGTGTGAAACCTCAGTTAAAAGTTTTTCTGAGCCCACATTAAGGAGCCTTAGTATAGTCAAAAGGGTATTTATAGCAACAGGGGTTCCCATAAGTCTTTGCGGCTCTCAAAGAGTTCTATAAGGGTTGGTGTTGAGCTTGATTGAGTTTATTTCCTTGATGAGATCAAGATTTTTATCATTGTCTCAATGTCTTCATTTACAACACTTCCTTTGAGTAGAATGTCAGGGAGCGGAGCCACTAATAGGAAACTTCTAAGAACAGTCAATACATTAACTTTAGACTCAGGCTGATCACTGATTAGTAAAGTAGATAGCTGACTGATAGTTCCAGTATCAGACTTTTGTATTAGACAATTTATCGTTCTTGATGCAATTTCCTTCCCATTATCACTTCCATTCTTTAGCAGCCATAGTAAAGGAGGTACAACATCAACACTTTCCACACATGCTCTTATATCTTCACTGTGATTACAAAGGTTGCCAAGGATTGTTGTAAGCAATACTTTTCTCTTTGGAAGAAACATTAGCTTGTTCATGTAACTCAAATTCATAAAATAACTCATCTAGTTTAACAATTGAAAGATCTCTAGATACTTTATATGCATCAACCATTGATGCCCATAAAATGATTCTAGGAAAAGCTTGAAGTACATACCTTACTAAGTCTCGGTTGTCTATCTTCTCACCTATCACATGAAGTCCATTCACAATTTCTTTGAACCTTCTATGCATTTGACTTACATTTGCTTCATTTGACTTTGAAGTTGTCCAATCAAGAGATCTAGATTCACTTGACCCTTCATTCAATTCAATGAGCTTCTCTCAAAGCTCTTTGGCCAAATTGAAGGGTCCAACCTTACTCAGTTGCTCTTTGGAGAGTCCACATTGCAAGGTGGTTGTGGCTTTGACATTTGCTTGAGCCTTCTTGCATATTTCTTTTGACCAATCCTTGGTAGGAAGAGGTGCTCCAAGTGCATCCTTTGGTTTTTTGAATCTATCTGCAACATTAAACCAGTTTTCAATATCGTTTATCAGATAATATTCCATCCTACCTTTCCAATAGGCAAAATCATTGCCATTGAAGTATGAAGGTCATGCCGTGTTGTATCCCTCTTGAAACACCATCTAAATGCTCCGGTTGAGGGTGAGTTCTTCCGAAGTTAACCGACTCTGATACCACTTGTTGGGACCGTTATGTTTGCTAGAGGGGGGTGAATAGTAACTTTTGCTCTTACCTATAATATTGTTAGCGGAAGCACAAGACAAAAATAAAATAAAGTTCAAACAATGCTAACCTCTTCAATTTACTGGGTATCCACCTCCTTGAGGTGACTAATCCAAGGATCCACACACACCACCAGAACATTCCACTATGAACTTTCTCCTTCTCAAAGCAACTTTGAAGGTGGAGAGACTTTTATACTGGATCTCTTCCTCTTACAGATGAATAGAGAAGATTGGAGGATGAGTATGAGAGATTGACAGAGGTTGAAAATTGTGCGAATATGAAAACGTGTAAAAACGTTTTTCGTCTCCAATCTTGAATTTGTCTGTTTATATTTTCACAATACCAGTCGACTGTCCCAAGGACCAGTCAACTGGTGGGCTTCAACGGCTACTGTAGATTGCATTATTTCTCCAGTTATTAACCCAACGTTCGAATACCAGTCGACTGAGACGTGCCTCAGTCGTCTGGTCTCAACCTTTCACTCGACCAAAGTTTCTGTGTGGTTTGGATCAAGACACCAGTCGACTGATGCCATCACAGTCGACTGATGCCATCACAGTCGACTGATGAAGCTGAAACTCTCCTTTCAGCTTCCTTCTTTCATCCCTTAGCCTAGACTCACGCCTTCAAACATCTTCCACAAGCCTCGTGCCCTCTTTGGATGCTTTCTAGCCCACGGCTCTTCATCCTTGCACTTGCTTGAGATGTTTCCATCAGCTTCATCATGCTAAGTCTTCCTTTTGCCAAGAGGTCGCACCTCCGGGACTTCACCATTTGCCAAGAGGTTGCACCTCTGGGACTTCACCATTTGCCAAGACTTCAAACTTGGACTTTCCTGTATACTCAATTCACACATGTTAGATCACCAACATTGCCTAACTTAAACTCATTTAGCCAAACATTAAAATCCAATGATACTTGGGGCAAGACTGCACCAATATCTTTTTCATTTCTTATCATTCTTTCATTTCTAGCAGTGAAAATATAATAAAGATAAGAAGAAAGACACAGGGTATTTATTTGGTTCATAACCCCCCAAGATTGCTAATCCATGACCTATGTACGGGAGGTGCTAGTTCACTAGCATGTTTCCTTTTTGAAACTTTTCTGGAGGCAGAGAAACACCTTATAGATTTTATGCAAACACATATAAGAATGAAATGCAAGTGTATACTATAAAATACCAACAAAGTTTCGCCAATCGGTTTGGAAGTCTTAAGTGTCTCACACTCCTCTTGGCGCTTCTTCGGTCGCACGCGTAGAGCCTTATTGTCTTTTGAGCATAGAGTCAGAGAGCCAAAGAGTAGAGAATTGATTTCCTGAACATCATGCTTGGGGTTACTTTTAAAGGCATTTTTCGATCTATCGATAAACCCTATCGATTTACTGCACCTATATAGTCAAATCTGATCCAAAAGATTGAGTTCTTCATGATCTGGACCGAGCCTCGCAATCTCATCTTTATCACATTTATGGATCTACCAATCTACAAGATCGGTCTACCAAACTATAAATCCAACCCTAATTTAGAACCGATGGTTCGATAAGTCCTAATAGGTCGACTCTTAACCTTAATCGTCCAAGATAATTACGGTTCACAGTTCAAAATCACCGATTCATGATTCGCCACTATTCAAGATTATTATTTATATTTTATTATTTAAAAAATATTTAAAATTTTACTAAAATTTTGAATTTTAAATTGGGATCTTTTTGAATTTGAATAAGTCAAATTATGAAAAGAATAAAGTTTTAAAATCCATCCATTTAAATTTTTAGAATAATTTTTTTCTATTTCTTCTTTTCCCTCCCATGGCTGTTATCCTTTTCTTTTCCATGCGCCCCGAGACCTAATCTTCTTCCTTCTTCCTTTTTGCCCCCTATCTCTTCTTCTCTGCTTTTCTCCTCCAACCACAACAAAACCTCTCCCTATCTTCTTCTTTCTTCTTCTCCATCTCTTTTTCTCCTTTTTTTCTCCAACGACATCCTCCCTTCTCTTCTCAAGAGCTACAGTCCATCCTCTTCCATTTCATTTTTGTTTTTTAAGCCAACCACAATCATGTTTTTCTTTCCTTGCTGTCCTTGCATCTCAGAATAGTCGCTGAAGCTCCATTAGAGCTAGCCAAGGCCATCGACAAAGAGTTCTCCTTCCTTGCTTTCATGGTCTTTCCAATATTAAAAATAAAAAATATATAGTTGAACTGCCAATTTAACGGTTATTTTTGAGTTTGAACCATAATCTACCCAGTTGGGGCTGGGCTAGTTCTGGTTAAGGCCCATGTAACCGGGTCAAAAGGTAACCGACCCGTTGACCTAGTTATAGGTCTGAGATGGGTTAATCTACCGAACTATGCCACATCATCGATATATATCCAAACCCGAACCTAGTCAATCGAACTCAATCAGTCTACGAAACCATCGAATCAATTGATCGAAATACCTTGTGTTCGGTTCGACCCGAGTGGAGTCTGGTTAACCTCGGACCTAGTCCAACTACATCTGATTGCCTTCATTTGCTTTCTGTCTTGCTTCCTGCTCTAGATTCTTACAATATAAGCATACAATCATGTAAATATAACAAGCTTAATATGTTGTTTATTTGACCTATTAGGTTTATCTAAGCCTTATCCTATAAGTCTGACCTATTAGACTTACCTCTTGTTTGGAGTTCACTCTTTCAAGACTTTCACCACCTAAGGTTTACTCTCTTAGGATCAAGTCCACTTCTGTAAGTTTACCTAACCTACTAGGCTTTTTGCTTAGAGTTCCTCTAATACTTTTCACCACCTAAGGTTTACTCCCTTAGGGTTAAGCTCACTCCTATAAGCCTACCTGACCTACTAGGCTTCTTGCTTGGAGTTTCTCTAAGACTTCTCATCACCTAAGAATCACTCCTTAGAATTTTTTTTATTGCCAAGCATCCGATTACCTTGACCTGCTTGGGTTTGCCACTTGCCAGACATCCTATCATCCTTGACCTACCTAGGCTTTCCCTTGCCTAACATCCGATTCTTTCTTAACCTGTTACGATTTTCCCTTGCCAAGCAATCGATCACCCTTCATCTGTTTGAACTTTTCCTTCCTAGTCATCCAATCAACCTTTGATTTGATTGGATTTTACCTTTGTTAGCCATTCAATCAACCTCAACCTGACTAGACTTCACTCACTTTCAAACATTTAGTTATGTTTGGATCACCCTGTGGTCAAACTTAACTAGACAAAGGTGTATTATCAAATCGAAATCCTAGAGGTTGATTGCATCAACAATCTCTTTCTTTTTGATGTTTGATAATACTCTTAAGTTAGGCTTGGGTTTAAGGGTTGTTATGCTAATCTGAGAGGTATTAGATTTTTCTAAGATAAGTCTTCCTCTCTCCCTTTTTGACATACATAAAAAAATGATTACCTGAGGTTCTCCTTAGGTTTTGCACCAATAATATATTGTGGTTTTTCTTAGTCACAACTTACTCCCTATCCCATCATGAAAGACCATTTATTATCAAAGATTTTCAAAAATTTTACACAATATGATTTTCAAAGAATTTTTCAATTTTTTTTTCAAATTATTCTTCAAAGAATAATTTTTCAACACAATCTTTTAAATATTTTTTTGAAAAGTCCTTTTAAAATGTTGATCGTTCAATAAAGACCTCTTCCTTAACCTGACACTCCCTTAGGATATTCTTATTAATCATAAGGAATATCTACCTATGTGTCTTAGGGGTTTAGGATTCTATAGTTGGCCTCAAGGATCTAAGAGTTTGATATTGGTAAGCAATCAAGATTTTCAAATATATATAGATTTTTAGAAAAAAATATAATTATACTCAATCAATCATAAATTTTAAACTGGATTAGTCAAGTTGGACTAATCCAACTGGATTAGTTAAGTTGGACTTTGGAACCCATGCTTGGACTCGTGATTTCTTGGGATTCAATAAAGACATGTATGATCTATGTTTGACTTTGTGTCCAAGCCCAGATCTATTGTCCACAACCCTTTGAGTTCCAAGTATCATGTCAAGATACTTAAAGCCCAAAGTAAACTTTTCCAATGATCTTTTCAGATCGTCTATCTGAAGTTTCAAAATGAAATTCTCTTCCTCAAGTTTGACTTGAGTTGAATTTCCAACTTGAACATTTTCAGTTAGTGATTGGAAGTTGACTTTTTTTCTTAAAGAGTGCTATCTCCATTTGGAGAGATTCAACTTGAGCACTTGACTTAGCGAGTTTCTTAGTTAGACTATAGATAATTGCATACAATTTATCCATACTTACAGAGGTTGTTGGCCCTTCTGGAATGGATATGGATCGGTGGCTTGTATTGGAGTCGATGTTGGATTTAGTCTCTATGTCTGTTAGTTCCTCTTGAGCTGAGAGAGCCAAGAAGCTTGTGTTAGCTTCCTCCTCTGAGTCCTCTGAAGATGACTCATCCTAGGTAGCCTTGAGCGCCTTCTTCTTTATCTTGTGCTCTTTTTTTTATTAGGGTAGTCAGCTTTGAAGTGCCCTTTCTCCTTGTACCTGTAGCAAGTGAGTTCGATCTTGTTTGTAGGTAGTTTGTTGGAGTTAGCTTTTGTACCACTTTCTTCATTTCTGATCTTCTAATTCCACACTTCTTCTTCTGCATTTTACAAACTAGATTTACTAGTTCAGTAGCAACTTCATCGTTGCTTTCTGACCCCGATGACTCTTCGGATTCTTCCTCTATCTGCCTTCTGGACTTCTTTTCCTTGGTTTGACCTGCAACAAGAGCAATTCCTTTCTTGATCGGATTGGCGTTAGTTTGCCCGTGTAGTTTGAATTCAGAAAATAATTCATCAACTTTAATTTTTGAAAGATCCCTAGAGACCTTGTAAGCATCAATCATTGATGCCCACAAAGTGTTCCTAGGGAATGCTTTTAATGCGTACCTTATTATGTCCCGATTTCAACGGGTTGACCAATTACATGGAGCCCATTGAGCAAGTTCTCGATTCGCACATGCAGTCCACTAGCGGATTCGCCTTCTAACATTTTTATGTTGTAGAGATTGTTTAGTAGAAGATCATGCTTGCTGACTTTTGTATCAAACGCCCCCTCATGGAGTTCGATGAGTTTTTCCCATAAATCTTGGTGCTTATGAATGGGTCAACTCTGTTGAGCTCTTCTTTGGTTAATCCACACTGGAGTGTTTGGATTGTCTTGATATCAACTTCAATCTTTCTTTTGGTAGCCGCATCCCATTTCTTGCATGACTGCAGGAGGCCGCCGTTGTTGGTCAGGATTGTAAATTCGGTTTGAATCACTATCCACATGTCCACCAATTGTAGGATCGTTGGGAGCGCTAGAGGGGTGAATAGCGCTTCCGTTGCATTTTCACACTTTTCGATAAAACTTGTAAAACATTGCATATAAGGAATAGAGAGGGCAGCGAAATAACACAAGTACACAAAGATTTACTTAGTTCATAGCCACAAACTGCTACTCCAAGGCCCATGATCAAGAGATCATTTTCGATGGGCATCCACTAAGTAACTCCCCTTCTTACGAAGAAGAGTCAGGCGCTTTACAAAAATAAGATCGATAACACATATACCAATTTATAAATTAAGTACAGAAATGTAAAGTACAGTTATACCAATAAAATATGCAGACGTTGATGTAGCTCCTCGGCATGACGACAGCGTTCCGGATGATCTTTCTTAGTACAGATGATCGTCATTAGGTCGCAGATTGATACTTCAAGGGTTCTCCCTCGAGGCTCTTTTATTGAGTGATTTGGGTGTCTGAAAGTTTTTTGGAGCGCCTCCACGTTGTCCGTCAATCTACTATCGACACTACTAACTCGGTACTTCCAGGCGCCTGTATCCCCTTTTGGGCGCCTCTATGCCGACATGGAGGTTCTGAATCAACCTTGACTCTGCAATGCCTTATCTAGATTGGAGCGCCTGGAACCTCTACGAGCACTTGGAAGATGAGGTATCCCGACCACTAGGACTTTGCCACCACACCACTTCGCTGACTGACAACCCTAGATTTGATATGTGTCACGAGTAGGGTTGCAAATTGATTTTTAATTTATCGAAAACCCACAATAAATTCAAACAAACGAAGTATAGGGGCCTCGAGTCGTATTTTTCCAAGAGGCTAATAGAAAATCATTTTGATTGAGCTTTCGTGTCGTTCTTTTTTGGGATTTTCTATGAAAATGGGGGGTTTTTGGTGTTTTTGAAAATAATTTGTAATTAAAAATTATCAAGTGGACGAAACAATGCAAGACACTAACCTAAAGATAAAATTTCTTAATCAAAGTATCAAAGTAAACCTAAAATGCAATGCAATTCAAAATAAGAAATACACTTTACCCTAGTTATGCTCTTAAGCAATTTATGAAATTCAACTTTCAATTTTTCTCAGATTGTAGGAAACCATAGATCAATCTAAACCTATCATCAATGCCATGAAACACACAACTAAAACATGAAATGCAAACAAGGCAATTCTAACTTGCAACTCGTTTATGCAATTTAACCATTCATTCCCACTTAGCTAGCAATTAAATCCCTGCTCCAACTAACCTACCCTAGCAAACCGATACATGGAAGCAAAAATGGCACGGAACAGTGTAATTCAAATGGCACAGAAAGTGAAAATCAGCCTTAAAACAAGGAATTTCAACAAAATAACACTAGAACAAATCCAAAACAAACTTATCTAGGAATAGAAATTAACCCTACGAAATCAATTTAAGAGTTGTATGGTAATTCTGTTAACTACAATAACAATCAAAAATGGGTAAATGTTCAGAAATAGAAGTCTTGCAGAAACAACATCAGAAGCATCCCAAAATTCCTCTTCCTTGCTTCCTCAATTTAGTGTCAAACAAACCGTTTAATCCAACAATGTTGGCTTCAACAATTCCTTTGGAATCTTCAAGGTGGTTGATGGTCTTGTTGCTCGCAGCCGAACCCTGAAAAACGCCAAAGAAACCCTCTGTGGCGCGAACAGAAGACTGCACTAAGCAAATTTGAGCTGCAAAATCGGAATTCCTCGCTTCCTCCTTGCGCTCATGATCTTGCTGAAGCCTTGGACGTGCCGCGCGATCTTCAGAGGACCCCTCGTCGATGCGCGGTGTCTAATGATACAATAGCTCATCGAAACTCGAAGGAACAGGGGTGACGACGCCGGAGAAACCCCCGCCGACGTGCGTCGTCCAATCGTCGAATGTCGCTCAACGAACCAGTTTCGGACTCCTCAGAGACCGACGAACGCAATGGAAGTGGGTTTACGGGATGGGGCTTGGCTGTGTGTTACGCTCTCGAACAGGGGAGTGCGGTCGGGAACGAAGGTGAACAGTGAGGCATCCACTGTTCACTTCCTATGTTTCAGCTTTATATACCGCCGATTAATCAACTAATCTGGACTATCCAATCTTGATCCGATGGAAGAGCTTTGATCTGGGGTGGGTTTAGGGCAGCCTAAGGTTTGTGAAAAAGTGATAAATCTTGATCAGGCTTGAGTTAGGTCATGTCCTCCATGTGGCTTGATCAAGTTGGGCGAACTTGGCTTGATTTGATCGCGATTAAGTTCGAACTTGGTCCGATTTGAGTCCTACAATCAATTAACATTAATTAATACAAAATTCGTCATTAAATCATAGAAATTATAATCAAGCCTTCAATTATGCCGCATAACACAAATATAATCAAATCGATTCATTAAACAATTTATTTTCATGCAAAAATCTAAAAATGAATAGATTAAAAATACATAAAACTCTAACTCATCACTGACCCCATTCCATTGACGTCCAGTGGCCTGAAACTAATTTGGGCACTTAGAAATTTGGTCGCCTGGATCCAAATAAGGACACCCAGAACATAAAGTTTCAGCCCCTCCTTTTCTGCATTACAAGTTAACGTAAAACACAATAATAACAGGAAAGAAATATTTTTTCAAACTGTTTTGGTCTTGACTTTAAATTTTCAATGACACCCTAGGTCAGACCGACACCTATTGTTCCCCTTACCGGGAACGTATCCTCACCCACTCCACTCGGGAGAATTTACCTTGTGCTAATCATGTCCTCCAAACTTGTTGGACTTTTGCTTAGCCTTGATCCTCGGCCCTCAGGATTTCCACCGCTAGACATCCAGTCCTCCAGACCTGCCTAGTCTTCCACCTAGTGCACTTGATCTGCCAAGCTTTCCTATCTAGTCCTCCTAACCAGGATTTCCTTGCTCAGTCCTCCAAACTAGGTCTTCTCACCTAATCCTCCAAATTAGTTCTGCCCAGCCTCTAGCTAGGACTTCCACTGCCTAGTCACATCTAGGATTTTCCTATAACTAGCCGCAACTAGGGCTTTCTTGTGCACCTACACACTCAGTTCAACTCATCAATAAACGTCAAACACTTAACTTGAACCTTTTTCTATTATCAAAACTTAGGTTTGATCGTCTGGTCCTCCCTGCACCAACATATATAGACCATATCCTGAACTAAATGGGTATAAGACAGTGAAAGAAATGAGGCACATTTCATTATAGCTGCTGAAAGGTTTAGAAATGATTCTGGAATCAATCATTGATTTTCAATCAATTGGGGATCATGATGTACTACTATGTGTCACTCATGATCATTCTATAATTAATGGTTAATTACGGATGACCAACATAATCAGAAACCTATTAGGTCACACGCACTACAAGTTCTTCGAATGACTTAAAATGAGTTTGAGAATAAGATTCTCAGATCAAGAGAAATAAAGTCTGATTGTACCGGATAAAGGCAAAATAATGGACTTTATCTTGCGAAGATGAAATGAACCAAATTGATTTGATTTCGATGGAAGAGATTTTGGAAGATCAGAAGCGATAATGGACTTCGTCTTATGAAGATGAAATAAACAAAACTGGTTTAGTTCAAATTGAAGGCGATTTGGTTATTGAACCAAACGATTTAATTTTGAACTAACTTGATTTGGTTCATGATGGAAGATATTTTGGTAAAATCAAAAGCAATTAGGGATTTCATCTTGTGAAGATGAAATAAACAAAATTAGTTTAGATCAAATCGGAGATCATTTGATTATTAAACCAAGCGATTTAGTTTTGAACCAAATTAAACCTAATTCGCTACAGTAAACCCTAAGGTTCAGTTTGGTTTATTTTCTTCTCCCATTTTTTCTCCCATCGGCAGCCACGCAAACCACGACCTTTTCCTCTCAATCACGAGATCGTCGGTTGATAGCTACCGCAAGTATACGGTCGTCGTCAAGTAATAAAAAGTATCGAATCCACAGAGACTGTTGATAGTTATAGTGAAGTCATAAGGCTTGTTTTCTAGACTCTAAGAGAAGCGAATATGTGGATATGATAGAGAGAGAGATTGGCTTGGGGATTAATGGGTCGAGATGGATAAGTCTAGGATTTCAGTTTCACATCAATGTTAGGTAACATCCGTAGGTCATGTTCACTCCCTTACTCTCCATGTTTACCACCTTGTAGGGATTCTAACTAAGATACCAACTTGACCTCGTCAGGCTACGTTGGCATTTGACCTTGAAATCCTAGTGTGGCGGTCCTCCAGCAAAGGTGACACCAGAAAATACAATTAAGTTTTACCCTCTGTCACAGGGTGCCCCGGTCATACAATCCAAACGTCATACCCTTTGTCACCAAGTACTCCTATTAAGAACCTTGTCCTAGTGGCCACCAACCATTAGCTATCCCTTATGGGAGTTTACCACCATGTAAGGATCACTTCGGAAAGTCCGTGTCACGACTCGAGAGATAGCCATCCGAAAAATTTTGACAGCATCTCCCCAGTATCCATGACAATTCCCTGAATACAAATATATACAAAGGCCCACACGACCTATCCATACTACAAAATATGGATTATATACAACTAAACAAAAGAAAGGTGACCTACACGACCACTAACACATCCTACACATGCATAACAAATAAAATTCTAAATCTACACCACTACTATCGAATAAACTCGAAAAGTCGAAATCCAAAGAAACGCATGTGAAAACGTAAAAAATACAACTACAAAATCACGGATAAGAAACATACTAAAGTTTCAAAAACATCGATACGAAGTCATAAATCCAAAAGCAAGAAAGTAAACAAACTACACACATATACCACAAACATATCTACAAATACATCCACACACACATATAAAATATCCTCGTTGTGAGATGGCATGTCTGGCAGATCTCTGGCCTCATCTGTAAGCTTCTACCTAATATCTGGAAAGACAGAAAAATTTCAGAGTCCAACTGGTGAGTACAAAAATACTCAGTGGATAATAAGGAAAGGACAGTGCATGAACAAAGTAAATAGCAAGAATACAGATACATACCAGAAATCAACAAGTGATCAATAATATCTCTGCAGGTAATAAACAACTAACATGGATCTCATGAAATGCAATGAGTCATATGAATGACATGTCACACATAATGCAACAATCAAGAGTCAACCAAGTATACAACCAAAATGCAGTATACGTGCGGTCCAATACATATATATCATGCACATGATGCGCATATGTATGATGCAACTGCCTACACTCGCTACAGTACTCATGTATATATATGAGACTGAGGGTGTCCGACATCCAAATGGTCATAACTCCAGCCCTACAATAAAGTAGCCTGGTGACCCAACAGTAGGTAGTCATATATAGCTACGTACATCCTATGGCCGATATCTGTCCTCTAATACTCGTCCTTGAGTATCATCCATATACTCTCCGAGTACCACCCCTAATCGGTGTCAAGGTCAGATCATCGACTCGGCTGCGTACACTGCCATACAGCCACCATCACCATGATGGAAATAGGGTATCATAACCACCTATATAGATATGCCACTAAAGGCCAACTATCCAGAACGATAAACTCACAATATTGGGATTTACAATCGTCATCATACACATGATGTGATGATCAAATCATAGTAATCTACATCTACCATGCTAATCAACATGCGTAGGTATAAAGCCCTAATGATCACAGGTATCATAAGTAAAGACCATTATAACCTCTAATGATCATAGGTATCATAGGAACAGGGAATATAATATAGAGATCAAGGAATTCATACAACAGAATTGATAATCAAAGATAACAGGATTAAGGGCAAACATGGAAGAAACATGAGTAATATAAAAAGTATCCAAGTAACAGAAAGGAATAAAATCAAGGTATCTAACTACTAAACCTGGAAAAGAATCATGCACTAGAAATAGAATATGTCTGTATTGACCAAATACAGTAATTACCCACCTGATAAATCGCAGATCAAATACTAGAACCCCTAGAAATATCCTCGTATACTAGTAACAAAGTCCACGAATCACTCAGGGTCCTGCAAATACAATAATAACATCCCTAAATACCATGATATAACCAAGAAATCCTAATCAAACCAAAGTTAGTTTAATTCTATTTAATTAACCTAACTTGGGTTAGACTAATCTAACCATTAGGTTGTTATTAACAGGAGTTTAACTAAACAATTAATTAGTTGCATTAATTAAAGTAATTAGTACAACTAACCTCATGTTTAATCAAACTCCAAGCTAATCAACATTAGGTTAATAAACCCCATCTAACTCAATCAAAACCTAATCACAATTGATTAGATCCTAATTGAATTCCATTAATACTTGTTGAATTGGCTCATGCTAAGGATCAATTAAGATCCAATAACACAACCAAACCTAACATTAACTTTAATTGATTTAACCACAACCTAATCAGATAAATCCTAAATTACAATCTAAATCAACCGAAACCCTACATTCAATAGTATAACCTATTCTAGCCACTAATCAAATCCAAACATAATCATCATAACTAGTCTAACCTTCATCCCAAATCGGTTAAGGCAATAACCTAACCTAATTAACCTAACTAACCTAATTAATTAAACAACTCCAACCAATAAATCCTAACCTAATCATAATTTAACCACAACCTATCTAACATCAAGAACCTAACCCAAGAAATCACCAATAATCACATAGCATACTAAGACCTTGGATTCTATCACATGATCAATAATAACTAGATTAAGGAAGGCTCACCCTTGATCAGTCGTGTCCCTAGAAAATCCAGCACTTCCCTGGAACTTTCCTCCTTCACACAGTCCTTCTTCTGCTCACGGACAGAACCAAGAAATCAGGACAACACTCATCAAATTAAAATCAGATTCATACCTGATCCAACATCACACTAAAACCAATCGGATTCAAGCAAGAGGACTCACCTCTGATCCAATGGTGCTTGATCTGAGTGTGCCCTAAAAATCCTTGCTCCTTTGATTCCACATCAGAACCAGATCAATCCAAGAAATTTGAAATTTCATTCCATATCAAGCTGTGAGAACCGAATTCCCTCAAAACCCGAATAGATCCAAACACAAAACCCACGAAATAATAAGGGCATGTTTGGTAAGGGATAATCAGGCTTGTAATGTAATCAGGATTACATTACAAGATGATTTATTTTGTTTGGTAACATTTTAGAGATGTAATGTAATGTAATTGCATTACAAAGAGAGCCAAGATTTGTAATCTTGATTACAAAGGAAATAGTGCGGAATCTGATTACATTATGGATTCTATTTTTATCGTACCAAATATACCCTTCCGCTCCTCACCACCTCAATCCGCACGACGCATAACCTTCTCTTCCCCACATCCATCCGCACGCCGCGGCGCACTACCCTTCTCTTCACGAGCCCTACTGGTTTACTCCTCCCCGTCCTTATGCTTCCGCCGACCTACGACACCTTTTGCTGTGTTTGGTCTTCAGGGCGTTAGCCTTCGGCGTACGGGTGCCATGAAGGGGCTCGATGCGGAAGGAAACCCTAGGAGCAATGCCATCGAGAGCTGCTCCGCTGGTGGATCAGGTGGGTGTTTGCTTCTTCGTATCATTGGGATCGCTGTGGACCTTAAAGTTCTCCTTCCTTTTCTCTTATCGTATGCCGGAAATCAATCTTATATGCACTAAGCAGATCTGTAAGTTGCATCGCTGATGGACCTGGAAATCGATGCTTGAATTTCTTTATCCTTGTTTACAAGGAGCAGTCTGAATGCTGCTTAATGTTAATATGAAGCTTAGGTTGTGCTCGAGTTATTATCAAATTTTGGTTCAAGGGTTTTTGATGTGCGTAGTATATATAACTGTTTCTTATACTTTATTCGCACATCTTTCTATTTTTCATGCTATATCTTGCGTACATTACATCCTTTATCTGTCGTGCCTTGTGTATTGTTAGGATCGGTTGGTTCGCTAGAGGGGGGGTGAATAGCGTTTCTCGACTTTTCTTGTTCTTTCTCTGCACAGAGATTAGCGGAAGCAAAAATATAATAGAGAAAGAAAGAGATCAACGCTAACCCGGTTTGTTTACTTGGTCTCCACCTCCGCAGAGGTGACTAATCCAAGGATCCACACGCACACACACACCCGATGCACTATGAATCTTCTCCTTCTCGAAAACCTCGAAGGCGGAGAAACCTTTACAACTCTTTCGATCTCCTCAAAGATGATATAAAATATTGTTTAGGAGGAGAGGAAGAAAGCAGAGAATAGAGAACAAACAAGTTCTCAGAAGAAGCACAAAAGAATGAAAGAATAGCAAAATTCTTGAGTTGTTCTCGCGCAGGCTTCTTTTATAATTTCTGCAACATCAGTCGACTGCTGGCAGGGCCAGTCGACTGATGCCTTCAATCGGCAACAAAATCTCGCATTAAAGCGCATTAAATGCTTGCCAATTTTCTGCAACGTTCAAATCACAGTCGACTGTTCCAAGACCAGTCGACTGGCAACAGTCGACTCACCATAACACCAGTCGACTGCCCAGTCGACTCCTGTCTTCCTCTGGCTCGACTGATTTTTCTGTGTGCGTCTGATTTATGAGCAGTCGACTGCTGGCAGGGCCAGTCGACTGGTGAAGCTGAAAAATCACATTTCAGCTTCTCTTGACCTAGACCTCGGCCTTCAAACATCTCCCACAGCCTCATGCCTTCCCTGCACTAGCTTGAGATGCTTCCATCAGCTTCGTCATGTCAAGTCCTTGCCAAGACTACCCACTTGGACTTTTCCTTGCCAAGACTACCCACTTGGACTTTTGCTTGCCAAGACTACCCACTTGGACTTTTCCTTGCCAAGACTACCCACTTGGACTTTTGCTTGCCAAGACTTCCCACTTGGACTTTTGCTTTGCCAAGACTACCCACTTGGACTTTTCTTTGCCAAGACTACCCACTTGGACTTTTCCTTTGCCAAGACTACCCACTTGGACTTTTGCTTTTGCCAAGACTACGCTTGGACTTTCCTGCAAACTTGCATCACACATGTTAGATCACAAGTATTGCCTAACTTCAAACTTAGTTTAGCCAAACATTGAAACTCAATGCACTTGGGGCAAAGATTGCACCAACATCTATCACCTCCTGAGACCGTGCCTCAAGGGCACGGGCGTGCCTTCAAACAGAAGATCAACAAGCCCAGGCCGTGCCCCAAAGGCACACCCGTGCCTTCCTCCTGCAGCAGCCAGACATGGCCGTGTCTCCCAGACACGGCCATGTCTCCTCAACAGAGCCACGCCAAGGCATGGCCGTGTCCCCCAGACACGGCCGTGTCTCCACCAGAGGAGCACCTGCCCGTGGTCGTGCCTCAGAGGCACGGGCGTGTCTCCCACCAGAGAAGTAGTCTGCCTCTGGTCGTGCCTCCCAACAGAACATCAACTCCTCGTGGCCGTGCCTCCACCACAGCAGGGCGGCCACACCCTGCTGGCGCTAGCGCAGGTGATCCCTCTCCACGAGCCCGGTTAGGGAGGAAGGGTATTATTGGTATTTTATAATAATAAAAATTATATTCCTTACTGAAAATAATGGATACCAAACACTGTAATGTAATCATCCTTGTAATCAAAGATTACATGCATTCCTTCAACCAAACATAATAATGTAATCTTGATTACATTACATTATATTAAAAACTTGATTACATTACAAGCGTGATTACATTACGTCCTACCAAACGTAGCCTAAATTCCAAACCTACCTCAGATCAATCTGCTCAAACTCCCCTATTCGCTGATCGCCGTCGGCGCAAATAGGAACTGATCGCGATCTCACCAGGAAGAGGAAGAAAGCTGAATGCGATGGAGAAGAGGAGAAGGAAGGGAAGGGTAGGGTTGGCAATCCAGAAACCCTCGCACCGCCGCATAGAAGAACCACTACGTCTGCTCAGGCAGGAAACAAAATCTTGGTAGGGGAGGAAATGCCATCGATCTGGAGCTCATGCGAAGAAGAACGCTGATCGGGGGAAGAACATGCTGCTCGGGAGAAGAAGAAAGGAAGAAAGTCGGTGAAGGTGGGAGATCGCGGCTTCAGGCGAAATGGAAGAAGGAATCATGGCGAAGAAGGCTTCGGGCGTAGGTGGGGATCGCGGCTGGAGGAGGAGGGGTTCGCGAGTTTAGATTTCTTACCGGGTTTAGTTTTAGGTTTTGGGTTAACGGGTTCAAGCTATAACCACTCCAATAACCCTATTTCTAAATTGGGCTAAAATTAGCTAGGTTTAAATGGGCTTGATAAGGTTAATGGGTTGATATAAATTAAGTTGGCAAATGGGTTTAGTTATTAAACCCAATGGAATCCAATCTAATAAATATCTAGCCTTTAACCACCATTATTAGACCTAATAATTAATCCCCTTAAATCTTGCCTATTAGGGTTAAATTATTTCAATCAACCCTAAAAATTTTTGTATCTTACAGTCCGATTAAGGTTTACCTCTTGTCACAAGATGCCCCGGTCATATGATCCTAAAATCTCCTTATACCGTAATCTACCCCTCATAATCATGTACATGCGCTCACACAAACATATCATCGAACATGTTCAAGGCACACAATATGTGAAATAAGTATAAACACTTCATAGAATAGGAAAAAATAACATGAACTAGTTCTTACATCACCATCATTACATTAATGTTCATCCTACCTCCTAAACTCATAGATCTACTCCATTACAAGAAGACTACAATAAGAATGCAAGAAAATCACCATCCACAAGAGAGGGGAGAACTTATCTTGAAGTTCGGGCATCTTTGGAAGATCTTTTCACTCTGAAGTAGGATGGATCGATGAAGATGAAGCTTTTAGGGTCTCCCCGGAGTGGAGAGGACACTCCCCAAGCTAAGACCTTAGGGTTCCAAGTCTCCCCCTCAACTGCCTAGATTTTTCCTCTTTTACAAGGCTCTACCTCAATAAGTTTTTCACCCAATAAAATCAGTTTTCTTTAATTGAACTCTAAACTAAAGTTGTAGAGCATCAATTTATCTTCAATTTGGTGGGTGGACCGACCCATAACTCCATCTGAGCCGAAAGTTATGATGGTTCAAAGTTTAGTCTGCAGTTTGGGCAGAGCATCCAGCGTGGCAGTGGTTAGGAGGCACGACTGTGCTATTTAGCATGGCCTAGAGAAGGAATCATTCAGCACATGCTGAAGTAAAGTTGTAGATCTTGAAGTTATCTTCATTTTGGTAGGTGTTACGGCCCGTGGGTCAATCTAAGCTAAAAGTTAAGCCTATTTTACTTTCAGTCTGCAAAACTATCCAGATAAAAGACACGGTCGTGCCTCTTGGCACGACCTGGCCATGTCTGAGCCCTGGAAATGTGAGGCACAGCCATGCCTAGATTGGCACGGCCGTGTTGGGCCTGGCATGGCCGTGCCTTATCCCGTGGCACTCTCTGGAAGCTTCAAAACTGATCCGGATGATGGGGCACAACCTTGAACTATTTTGTTGTTCCTTTTTCTCCATTTTTCTTCGTATTTGCTGCGTAGGAAACCTGCCCGTGATGATGAGCACGACCAGTGCAAGTCTCTTTTCTTCACTCCTTGCTCCACCATCAATAATGCATCGTTTTAGTTTCGAATCTCATCCTGTCAATCAAAAACATGCAAAGAGCAAATTTTCGAACAAAAGAAGTAGAAACATGTAATAATAAAGGAATAAGGTGTGATAAAGTAGATCATATACAATGAATTACAAGTAGATAAGCGTTAAACAAGATTAAAAATCATATATAACCAACGTTCATCATTGACATGGAAATTGTGTGAATCCCGATTAAGCCAGTTGATTGCGTGAGAGAACAGGAAAAAAAAACCCTAGCTACGGTCGCCCCTTTCCAAATCGTGTTTTCTCTTCCTTGAAATCACGATTCTCCTTCTTCTTCCTAACGGTGCAACACAAGCATCTCCTCTCCCGGATGCAACGATCGTGCCCGAGCGCCGTGATGAGTTAGGGTTTTATGTATTTTTAATCAATTTATTTTTGGGTTTTTGCATGAAAATAAATTGTTTAATGAATCGATTTGATTATATTTGTGTTATATGGCATAATTAAAGGCTTGATTATAATTTCTACGATTTTATGGTGAATTTTGCATTAATTGATGTTAATTGATTGTAGAGCTCAAATCGGAACAAGATCGAGCTTAATCGTGATCGAATCGAGCCAAGTTCGCCCAAATTGATCAAGCCACATGGAGGACATGACCTAACTCAAGCCTGATCAAGATCTATCATTTTTTCCCAAACCCTAGGCTGCCCTAAACCCCATATCAAAGCGCCCTAAACCCCAGATCAAAGTTGTACCGCTGAATTAGAAATCAACGGCCCAGATTCAAAGATTAATCATAGGTATAAAAACCAAGGTTTAATCGATGAACAGTGGCTGCGCCACTATTCATCGCCTTCCTTGCGCGACTTCCCCTGAGAAGGAGCGTAACTCCTGGCCAAGCCCCATCCGAAAAATCCAACTCCATTGTAATCTCCGACCCTCGAGGAATTCGAAGCTGGTCTATTAGGTGTGAATCAGTGACTGTAAGCTCAGCGTCGGAGAGGGTTTCACCGGTGCAGCTTCCTCTGTTCTTGGCATTTCCAATGAATTGCTGAACAAACTGAAATTGCACATCGACGAGGGGTCCTCCAAAGCTCGCAAAACACGTCCAAGGCTTCAGCAAGCTCATCGGCGCAAGGAGGAGGAGAGAAATCCTGTTTTTGCAGCTGAACATCATCGGCACTAAGCTCTGTTCAGGCCGGAGAGGGTTTCTTTGGGCTGTTCATGGTTCGGGCAGCGAGCAACCGCACCAGCGACCAAGTTGAAGCTTCTAACGGGATTGTATAAGCCACATTGTTGGATTAGGCCGTTTGTTGACACCAAATTAAAGAGACAAGGGGAAGATTTGAAGGATGCTTCTGAAACCTCATTCTGATTTCTGCATTTTCTGTTTCTATTTACTTCAATTCTAATTTTGGTGTTCGAATCAAACCCTGTGAATTCGGTTTACTTAGTTGATACTTATCGTTTGTTTGCATTCTAATCTATTTTGAGTTTCTTAAGTTTCCATTTCTCAACTTGTTTGTAATTGAAACCCTTCATCTGAAACTCTGAAATTCTATTGGCACTATTCCATATCAGCGAATCAATTAGCTTGATTACTGTAATGCCCCCCCTCTTTCTTATACTAATAGGGAGATGTTACGTACTTTAAACTTTCCTTAACTTTTACTTATTAAATGAAAATAACTCAGATCAATCTTTTTTTCTGTTTAACATGCGGAAGCAAAAGAAATAAAAATAAACTTCTTAGACGTAAAGTAAACATTTATATAATTTCTTGATCTTATTCCGCGGTTCCGTCGACACCACACATCAAACACTTTTCCAACTGCCTCCTCTTTCCTAAAACTTTTCCTTTCATTTATCTGCAATATGAGGAATGCAAACTATAAGCAATGCTTAGTAAGTACATCATCTAACTCACAAAAATCATAGAAAACTTCGTCATAACATATGCTATTATATGAAAGAAAATGCTGGTAAATGATGGGGGAAAACTTATACTATATATAAGTGAAAATAAATAAACATCCTTCTTTGGGCCCAGCGAGGTATCAATGTAGACATCTCTTATATAGGCGAACCTTGTGCCTTAAATTTCTTTCCTTGTGGGCGAACCTTGTGCCCGGAATTCATTGTGGGCGAACCTTGTGCCCATGGATTCCTTCCTTGTGGGCGAACCTTGTGCCCGGAATCCTTTATGCCTTGCATTTCTTATGGGCGAATCTTGTGCCCGATACCCGCCTCTTAAAAGTAAAATACCTTTCTTATACTTCTTATATCATGCAATTCTACCATTTACATATGCTTTAACAAAATCATGCATATACTTTAATAAAATCTATACTATGGAAAAACAGAAACAACAGAACTACTCATACTGCAGGTGAGAGATGCACTTACCTTGTCTGCTCACTAGGTTTTAAATGCTACGGTTTGTGAATTCGAAGACTTCTCCGAAATGCTCTAGTGCCTTCTCTGTGCGACCTAGCAGAAATCATAACTATGACTTATCCGTAATTATTAACCTGACTTAACCGGCTTAAGAGTTAACCCTGTACCAAATCCCTTAAATATATACTAATTAATCACTAAACTAATCATTAATGATTAATTAACAAATTATCATATTTCATTAATCAAATAATCTTTAATTACCTACTTAATTATTTGATTGACATATTAATCATCTTACTTAATCAGATTATTTATCGCACATCATTTAACCACCCTAAACTAACCTTAATTAGCTAATTATCTTACTTAATTAACCTAATTAAACCCTTTAATTAACTTACCTTGTTTAAGCACCACTGTTCCGTCTTCTTCCTCGCGTGAACAAGGCAGAGGTAAAGGTGGCGTCTGCTGCTCGGCGGGAGGAGGCTGAGGCGAGCAGGGAAGACCGGCAGCGCCTGCGCAGAGGAAAGCGGCGGCTTCGTCTTCTCCACGCGAACAGGGCAGGCGCGGCGTGGAACAGGGGTGGCGATCGGAAGTCTCCTCCACGTGTGGCGACGAAGGAGGACGGCGGTCGGGGCTCTGGTCCGCAGGGGACGGCGACGCTGGTCGCACGGCTCGCGGCGGAGGAAGAGTTGTTCTCCGATCTAGGTTTCCTTGTGGCCGGTGAAGGAGAACAGAGGGAAGCAGTGTCGGTCGAGCGACAGAGAGGGCGCGGCGGAGGTTGGCTAGGGTTTGGGATCTCGGACTCCTCTTATAGCCCTCTTCCTCGGTCCGTTCCGAGTTCCTCGCCGGCAGAATCGGGCGGCGGCGGCGGATGTGGCTCGCTTGGGCGCGGGTCGCGCGGAGAGGAAGCGGCGGCCAAATAAAAGAGGAGTGCACAGTACTCCTAAATTCGGGATTAAGAAATCCCGATTAAACCGGGTCTAATTTCTTAAATCGAACCAGATTAAATTTTGGTTCGCTTGGTTCGGCCATCAAACGACTTCCGAATTGATCCAAACTAATTTTGTTAGATTCATCTTTGCAAGACGAATCTTTTCACCTATTTATTTTATCAAACTCCCTTTCAGTATGAACCAAACCAACTTGGTTCAGTTTGATTCAATCTTGGTTCGTTTGGTTCACTAATCAAACGGTTTCTGATTTGACCTAAACCAATTTTGTTTAATTCGTCTTTACGAGATGAATCTTCTCATTCCCTTTAAAAAACCCCCTTTTTTTCACGAACTAAGTCAATATAAAATTTATCATATTCAAAACCTTAAGGGTGGAAAATACAGGTGTTACAATTACAAACCTGTTAAAACCCTTTGAATACAAGTTGTTTGGTTAATGCACGGTGATAGTATGCTAATTTAGTTTTGTGCCAACTCTAATTCATTGCGTTGCTGTTCCGTGCCAAAGACACTGTTCCGTGCCAGCAACAGTTTGAGTTGAATACAGGTTTTAGGTTTTAAGTTGTTTGTTTAAGCTTTTGTTGATTGTGTTGGATGAATTGTAGTGATTAGTTGGATTGCATCTTGCTTTGATTTTTTTTCAAGCTAGATTAGGTTCTTTAAACTCAATTTCTTATTTTAGTTTAGCTGTTAAATTCCTTAATTTCTTGCATTGCATTTCTAGGTTAGGGATAATTCAGTTTTACTTGCAAGTGTCATTAATTCATTCCTGTTTTAATTTCTTTTATTAATCATGAGATCATATCTCAATGGTCCAAACATGTTTAATTTTAAGTTAGGCTTGGAGAGAGTTCAACAACACATGATTAAAATTAAACTCAAATTCTAGACTATATTAATGGAAGGTATAAGCTTTAAAATTTAAAACAAGAGATTTCTTTATCTTATTTGGTCTCATCATTTACATGTAAAATAGAAAACTATCTATATGCATTTATATGACATAATCATGACATTTCAATATAACATGACATTAATCATATTAATCATGCATATGTCATGGCATACATTATGACATAAGTCATGCTGTCATTGTCATAAATTAATTTAAGAAATAAATATGTTAAAGTATTTGATTTTATATATCATAATTCATTTATTAGATTAGAAAATAACTTTTAAATCTAATTATATATATTATTAGAAAATAATTCTAAATCTAAAAATTGCTAATTTAATTAGGAAACAATTTCAAAGATTTGTTTTTCCTAATCATATTAGGAAATAATTTTCAAAATTAGATTTCCTAATAAATTAGAAAACTTTTTCAAACGTAAAAAATTTTTATATCAGATTAGAAAATCATTTCCTTATCTAAAATATTCTAACATATCCAAAATATAATTTTTAGACAACCTATGACATGCTAAAAAAAATTTACGATCTATGTTGAAACACGTAGTGACTTTGATATCATTCTTGGATTTTTATATACGCATTTTATGTTTTACTAAACATGCGGTGGAAACATAATAAACTATTTTATTACTATTTATGCATAAAAACTCATACGAGGATACACACGCATGCAAATATAATCATAGATAAAAGGCATAAACAAGATATACTTGTTAAATGACGCAAAGTAGAAACAACATCAACTAGCAACCTTGAGAAAGGTTGCCTCTACTCCTATCCATGTCGAGATCTCCTCGAGACGACTTCCCTAAGTCACGTGTCATTTTTCTGTTTCGATACTAGTCGAAGGAAAGAGACAAACGATCCAAGAGAAGATCTACTGTCTGATTCGGTATTTAGTGACTGTTGAATTGAACAGAGATGATCACATTGCCATTCAAAGATTGGACGGTTCATTGTCAACAAGGGGCATGCGAGTTTCAACAACAACAATTGTCCACTGGAACAATGGCCAAAGAGAAAGGAAGGAGGATGCCTCGCGGCAGAGAAACAACCATTACTTCTTCTCTTGCTCCTTGCTTTGATCGTCGGTTCTTGGTCTTTTGGCTCGGGGAAAGACCAACATAGGGAGGCAGCTAACCTATGGAAGGAAGTTTGGCTGGAGGTGATCTCAGAGAAGCCTCCTTTGGATGGCAGAAACATCACAAGGGGGCGGCAACAAGTGGGTGACAATGGGTTGTAGTCGGCGGCTAGTGGAAGAGAAGAGGTGGATATTAAAACCTAACCTTTAGGTTTTCAATCCATTAAATCTCTTTTCTTTAGAAATATATTTATAGATCTCTAATGGGTTTGGTTCACGAACCAAAAATTCACATCCATTAACTCAAACTCCAAACTGATAGCCTTAAGTTTGGTTCAAGACCAAACTGTGTTGGTTCAAAATCAAACCACTTTTGAATTTAAAATCAAACCAATTTGGTTTATAATTAAATCAAAGAGGGTCTACTTTGTCTTCAAAAGACGTGGCCCATTCGAGCTTCTATTCCGACAAAATATTTTTTATATTTGCCCTTCGTCTGGTCCAACGAGACTCAATCTCTCTTGATTTGAGAATTCAATTCTCAAACTCGTTTTATGTCCCTTGGAGAATCTCGTAGTGCATATGACCTTATAGGTTCTCGATTTATGTTGGTCATCTATAATTAACCATTAATTATGGATCGATCATGAGTGACACCTAGTAGTACATCATGACCCTCAATTAATCAGAAAATCACAGTTGATTCCAGAACTACTTCTAAACCCTTCAGTAGCTACAGTTGTTCGTGTGTCGTTCACACATCCTATACTCGTTTAGTTCAAGACATGGTCTATGTGTTAGTACCCACTAGGCTGACTACGTCACACCTAGTCCAAGTAGTAGTTCCTTGCCCTGCAAATTCAAGTTACTGAAAATATTTGTCCAAGAGGACCATCCTCTTGACGTGTTTCTACTTTGGCCAAAGACTTATGAGTAACAATCTTGACAAGTGGCCATAGAGTATACGTTTGCTAATAAAAGGAATAATAAATCCTCTATGGGCTATTCAATCACCTTTGAATACTTCAACTTATACTCAATCATCTTAGGTCCACACCTCCGTAGAGACGTTTGCTTAAGATGTCAAAATACAAGTCTTCATGACCAAGATGACTTGAATACCTCAAGTCGAAAGAAACTTACACTTGAGTTACAATGAGATCTTCAAAGACATGTATGGAACCACATGAAGTCTCATAGCAGGTTATTTCCGATGAACTAGTTACCCTTAACTAGCATCCATATATTAACTCTCAATATCTCAATGTTGCAAGCTAGTTAGGATTGACTGCTTGGTAAAACTAAAGAGTCTAACATATGCTAGTCTTATAGAATCAATGATGTCCAATTTCATTAATTCATTGACTAGGAAATATTTTAAAATATTTAAAATTACATATGTAGAGATACTTACTAATTGTGATTCAATCATAATATCTCTCATATTATGCATTGTATTATGGACATCATTAATTGTGTTTAAGATCAAATCAAATACATAGAGAATAAATAGTGATTTTATTTATCCAATAAATAGTACATTATCTAAGGTGATTGTCTTAAGATACCTCTCAAATATAACATTTAACCAGAATAGATGACCTTAGATATATATTTAGAGCCACCGGTATTGACATTGTTTTCACACCTGATCTAATTAGGGACTAACTCAAGTTGCGTCATTCATCTTTCGAATTCTACTGCTTTCCACTCATCAATCTATCTTTCTCTGATCCATTTTCTCATATTTCGTTGAATCAAATTTCCACTTATCTCTTGATGAGTTAGGGTTTTATGCATTTTTAATCGATTCATTCTTGGGTTTTTGCATGAAAATAAATTGTTTAATGAATCGATTTGATTATATTTGTGTTATATTGCCATAATCTGAGGCTTGATTATAATTTTCATGATTTAATGGTAAATTTTGTATTAATTGATTGTTAATTGATTATAGGGCTCAAATTGGATCAAGATCGAGCTCAATCGCGATCGAATCGAGCCAAATTTGCCCAAATTGATCAAGCCCACATGGAGGACATGACCTAGCTCAAGCCTGATCAAGATCCATCAATTTTTCAAACCCTAGGCTGCCCTAAAACCCCAGATCAAGCTCCATCACAGGATCAAGAAATGGACGGCCCAGATCCTTCAATTAATCAGAGTATAAAAACCCAAATTAAATGAATGAATAGTGGCTGCGCCACTGTTCATCGTCCCGAAAGCGCTCCCCTGCTCAGTGACGTACGCATAGGCAAAGCCCCTTCCTCCCAAACCTCTTCCATTGCGTTCCTTGATCCACGAGGAGTCTGAAGCTGGTCGATTGGGTATATTCCGGCAGCTGGATTTGGCGCGACGGTGAGGGTTTCACCGGCAGCCAAAGTCCTCTGTTTCTGCTTGTTCCGGCCATCCACAGCAAAATCCGACGTCGCAATCCGTTGAGGGGTTCTCTGAGGATCGCGAAGCATCCTAGAATCGCCATAAAGTCAATCGGAGCAACGTTGAAGCACAGAATCCAGTTTTGCAGCTCAAACGTCCTCGCGCAGCATTCTGTTTTATTCAAAAAGGGTTTTTCTTCGGCATTTTTCTGGTGTTGGCAGCGAGCAAACCACACAATGACCTAGTTGAAGACTCCAGAGGGATTATTGAAGCCACATTGTGGATTCACCAGCTTGATTGACACCAAGTTGAGGAGACGAAATCGAACAGGGAAGGGTTGGATGTGTTTATCTGATTTCTGATTTCTGTTTACAGTTGCTGTAATTCATTTCTGAACATTGACATTGTTGTTCTTTAGTTGTTTGATCAGTTAATTTTGAGTTGTTTAGGTAATGTCTTGTTGTTTCTTTCTGATCAATGGCTTTTGTTTCTGATTTCAAGTTACTGTTTAGTATTAGTTATTGTTCCGTATCAGTAGCTGTTTTTGATAGTTAAGTTGTTTCTGATCAATGGCTCTTTACTAGCTTAAGCAATTGGTTTCTGATAGTTAAGTGTTACTGATAATTAGATTGCATCATTGTTTAGCAAGCTAGAATTGTTTCCTCTCAATTTGTTATCTTAGCCTAGTTTTAACTTCTCTTTGTTTTATAATTGCATTTCAAGTTTCAGTTTAGTTGTTTTCCTCATTGCTTAATGATGTTTAGAGCTTAGCATTAGTGTTCCCTTCAATTTTAGTTTGATTTCTAATTTCCACAATTTGAGGAAGAAGACTTTACATTTCATTTGAAAAACACCAAAACCCCATTTATATTTGAAAACCCCAAAAAGAACGACACGTAAGCTCAAATTAAACAATTTTCTATTAGCCCTTGGAAAAATACGACTCGAGGCCCCTATACTTCGTTTGTTTGTATTCATCGTGGGTTTTCGATAAATTTAAAATCAATTTGCAACCCTACTCGTGACACATATCAAATCTAGGGTTGTCAAATTTTGGCGCCGTTGCCGGGGAATCTAGTAGAAATTGTTTACTTTGAGCTTTAGTATAGTTTTGCATTTTTTGTTTCTATTTTTCTTGAATTAATTGCATATCTGATCTTTTTCCTTTGTTTTTGTTGAGTTTATGACCAGGAGTGCAGGTGATGATTTAGCTGAGTTTGATCCAGAGTTAGAACGAACTTTGAGAGCACTGAGGTCCTTGAAAATTCGAGAAAGAGCTTCTAACGTGACAGAAAGCAGTAATTCAGATTTGAGCAGTCCTATGGCAGAGAACAGTAACAACAAGACCATGAAGGAGCTTGCAGCTCCTGATGATGGTTATCAGTACTCATGCATTGCCTATCCAGAGTTAGCTGGGGATTTCGAGCTCAGATCAGGCCTCATTCACCTTCTGCCCAAGTTTCAGGGATTATCTGGAGAAGATCCAAACAGACACCTGCACGAGTTTCATATAGTGTGCTCCACCATGAAGCCACAAGGAATTTCTGAAGAAGACATCAAGCTAAGAGCTTTTCCCTTTTCACTGACTGGAGTAGCAAAGGATTGGCTCTATTATTTGCCTACTGGACATGTCTCTAGCTGGATTGAAATGAAGAAGGCATTCTTAGAAAAAAATTTTCCAGCATCCAGGACAGCAATCATAAGGAAGAACATATGTGGCATTCAGCAAGTGGTGGGGGAGTCCCTTTATGATTATTGGGAGAGGTTCAAGAAGTTATGCTCTAGCTGTCCTCAACACCAAATTAGTGAGCAACTTCTTGTTCAGTATTTTTATGAGGGTTTACTTCCCATGGATAGAAGCATGATTGATGCTGCAGCTGGTGGAGCCTTGGTGAACAAAACCCCTGAGCAAGCAAGAGAATTGATTTCCAACATGGCAGAAAATTCACAACAATTTGGGAGTAGAGCACTTTCTACTAGAGGGGTTAGTGAAGTTCAAGCAGTTTCAAATGAACAAAGGGAGATAAAGAACTCACTCTTGGAATTGACATCATTGGTTAAACAAATGACTTTGAGCAACATGGGCAAGGAGCAAAATTTTCCTATAGCTTCATCAACAAATCAAGCCATGAGAGTTTGTAGCATTTGTTCAAGTCAAGAGCATAATTCGGATTTGTGTCCTAATCTTCAACAAGATGAATCATTAGCCGCCTTGACTAGAGCACAATTTCAACCAAGGAACGATCCATTTTCATCCACATACAACCCGGGGTGGAAGAATCATCCAAATTTGAAGTATGAGAACTCTTTCTATCAACAACAACCTTCCCAACCATCTCAACCTCAAAATCAGCCCCCATTTCAACTATTTCAGCAAGGGTATCAAGCATATCAGCCCCAACAACAGCCTTTTCAACAAGTTTTCAGTAATTTTCCAATCAATTCCAACAATTTCAGCAACCTATTAATCAATTTCAGCAGCCACAACATCAATTTCAGTAAGGAAATCAACAATTTCAGCCTCCTATACCGAATTCACAGTAAGTTTTTTAGCCTTTTCCAAGCCAAATTCAGCAATTCCAGCTTCCTACATCGAACTCACAGTAAGTGCATAATTTTCAGCAGCCCCCTCCTATGTTTCAAGCTCAACAAAAACCATATACGAGCTATGGAAACTCTAATTCTGCGGGCGTTACATATTACACATCCTAAGCCTTTTAATTGGTGTGAAGATCTATTCATGTTCATTGTTAATACTTTGATCATAAGAACCTAAGAGTTTTAAGTTTTTGATACTTAGCATCAAAATAATATTTGAATGATGTAAAATTTATGAAATTAATTTTCTCTATTGACAAATTAGTTAAGTAATTATAGGATCAAATTTCATAATTTTTTGATGAAAATTGAATAAGTTATGAATTTTTGAAGTTGGGGCTGAAAAACCATATTTTTTAGTCATCAGTCGACTGATGCAGGTACCAGTCGACTGATGTATCTATTAAACTATGTTTTTGACCTGTTTCTTGGTGATTGACCACTCTTTGACCACCAACTCTTAGTGTATACTCTATAATACCATTATTGATCAATTGGACTGGTCAAAATCTAAAACTTTGATGTCCAAAATAAAATTGTTGGTGCATAAGGGTGTATGGTTTTAAGGGAAGCTTGTGTCAAATATTGATATGTTTGACATGTTATGCTCCTTATTGGATCTTAAAATCAAAATTTATTTCTCTTCCTTATTGGTTCCTATTGTCTTTGATGATTGACAAAAAAGGGGGAGAAATGAAGTGTTCAAGTTAGGTTGTTAAAAGGTCATCCATGGTTTAATACTCAGGATAATCATGCTTGATGTTACTTATTGATTCATTGTGTTTATGAATGGTTATTGATTCAGTTTTTACTGGGATAAATTACTGTTATTTGATATATGCTGTTTTAAAGATCTAACTTAAATAAATTTTTACCAAACATCAAAAAAGGGGAGATTGTTGGTGCAATCTTGCCCCAAGTGATTTGAATTTTAATGTTTGGCTAAAATGAGTTTAAGTTAGGCAATGTTGGTAATCTAACTTGTTTGGTTTAACTCCACAGGAAAGTCTAGGTTGGAAGACTTGGCAAAGGATGAAGTCCCGGAGGCACGGTGTCTCTTGGCAAAGGGAGACTTAGCACGATGAAACTGAGGGAAACGTCTCAAGCTAGTGTAAGGAAGGGCACGAGGCTTGCGAAAAACATTTGAAAGTTTGCGTCAAGGCTAAGGGGTGAAAAAGCTGAATGGAGAGTTTCAGCTGGAGCAGTCGACTGGCCCTGGGAGCAGTCGACTGCTGGTTGATCAGAAGCACACACTGAAGTTATAGAAAGATCAGTTGAGTGGAGCAGTCGACTACACCATGTGCAGTCGACTGCTAGGTGACCGTTGAGGCAAATTTTGGCTAATTAAATGCAGATCAAATAGCCGTTGAAGACCATCAGTCGACTGGTCCTTGGAGCAGTCGACTGGTGTACAGAAAAATATAAAAATAGCAAATGACGCTGAAGAAAATAATCTTCTTTTCTGATCATATTCTCTGGTAATTCTCTGTTATTGAGTGCTTTGAAAAGGAGGGTAGAGGATAAATTGACTCTTGAGACAACTGTTATGGAGCCTAGTCCTGATTTATTTTTAGTTGGAGATGACCCAGTGAGTGTAGGGGATGACATGGAACCCCAAGGATCACCACTATGGATTGATTTAGTAGAGGTATCAGAGGATAGATATGTGGGTGTAGGGGATTGCACTAAGCCCCAGAGATCACCAATATCTACAGAGAAGACACAGCCTGAATTGAAGTCTTTGCCAGATCATTTGAAATATGCTTATTTGGGAGAGAATCAGAGTTTACCATTTAGTATTGCCCAGAAATCAAAAGTAGAATAGGAGGAGAATAATAAAGAGGGGAATCAACCACAAAAGAAACTCAAACCATCGGTTTTTGATTTTGTGAAAAAGGAGTTTCAAGTGGGTGACAAAGTCCTTTTGTACAAATCAAGGCTAAAATTGATCAAAGGTAAGTTGAGGTCAAGATGGGAAGGTCCATTTTTTGTAACTAACATTTTTCCCTATGGTGCAATTGAGATTAGGGATGAAGCCACGGGCACCTCATGGAAAGTGAATGGCCACCGGCTCAAGAAATACTTTGAAGAACTAAAGGAGCTCGAGGTGGATGGTGTGGACGTTATAGATGCTATCTACCCAACTTAAAGGGGAGTTTGTTCCAACTTTACACTTTCTTTTCATTGTTAATACCATATGTAGTTTTTATTTTATATTTTCAGTTTAAATCAGTAATAAAAATCATTTTCATGAGCATTTTTGGTTAGTTAACTCATTGTGAATACCTTTGCATGCATGGTTTAGGGTAGGGAATAAATGTATCCCCCCTAGGACTTCTTTACATCATGTTAGAAGCTCTTGAAAGTGAATTAAATTTGATTGATTATTCTAGGAAATTTAAGTCCATGGATTAACATTTTTGAACACTTGGATTACCCTTAGTGATGGAACCTAGAAGGATGAAATTGAGATAATGTGATTTTTCTACCTAGTGAGGTTAACCATTTTGTGTGATGCACTTAGGTGATTGTCACTCTAGAACTTGCTTGTAATCTTTCAAGGCTACAATATCTATGATGGGTCCACATTTATTTAGGTTTAAAAATTTCTCCCATAAACCATACAACTTCATGCTTTATCCATGTTTAACCATTTTCCTTTGATATTTTTCACCCCCATTTTCGGTTCAATTTTCATGCTCTCTTGGACATGGGTATTTTTGAATGTTATTAATGTGCCTTTGCCCGAGACGGTCAAAGAATTAAGTGTGGGGAGGAATGTGTGAAATTTTTGAAGAAAAAAAAATTTGAGAAAAGAATGAGAAGTGTGCCAAACTTAGGAATGCTTGTGCCATTTTTGGAGTGTAACAATGTGCCAATGGAAATGTTGTTTGAAGCAATTCAGATCTTCATTGTTATTGATGCTACTATGGTTTTTCTAAGGAGATTTGATGCTATGAAAATTTTCAAGAATATGGAAGTTAGCAAGTGCCCAAGTTGTGAAAAGCAAGGATGAACAAAAGTGTAAATTAGCTATGATTGATTTAGTGGCCGGATTTGGGCACAAAAAGGAGTCACAAATGTTAAGAAATGAAGAATAGAAAATGATGGATTCAAAAGTGGAGGAATGGAGCTTGTGAACCAATTGAAAATCAAGTATGAGAAGGGTGTGCCAAAACAATGAGTAATGTGCCAATTTTGATTTTGGAAGTCTCATATGGATCGGTTTCAATGGCAATTGACTGATTTATATTACTGGAAATGTGTTGAGTTGAGAAAGCAAAAGAATTCAGCAAGATCAGATTGGATTAAAAAAAAAATCAAAAAAATCAGAAAAAACAAAATGAAATTCAGAAAATCAGAAAAAAAGAAACAAAAACAATGAATTCAAAAACTCGGTTGCAAATCAATTGAATTGAGTAGGATTGGAATACAAGAGACTATAGGATTGAACAACTCAGATGGCAAAAGTCAGATTCAGATCAATGCAGAAAGATCAGAAAAAAATCAGAAAGAAAATAGAAAAAAAGAGAGTAAAATAAGAAGATGTTGTGGAATGTATCAAGATGAGTGTATCAAGAATCTGATCAGTGATTGGATCCATAGTAAAACCTACTCCATTTCAGTTGCTTTCTAAACAACAAATTCAGATTCAAGTTGTCCAAAATGTTGATGGCAATCAGAAAAGAAATCAAAAACAAAATAGAAAAAAAAAAAATAGAAAAATCAGTTAATGCAGTTTTATTTTTCAGCCGATTCTTGCCAATTTTTGAGGGACTGATCTGAAATTGAATTTCACAGAAATTTACATGGTTATTAGCATTAGTAATCAAGCTTCATGATGGAAAAAGAATGGAGGAAAAACAGCAAGAAACAAGAGAGAACAAGCAAAGTTTCAGATTCAATTTCAGCAATTTTTAGAATTAAACGTGCCAATGATACATTGAAATTTTGGATTCATGTGAAGTGAATTTTGGTTTCTGATGATTGGATGCTATTTGTTAGCTCTTGTAAAATCTAGATGTGAAAGAATTGGGCTTGATTCGAAAGGAAAACACAAAATGGCACATTTGTGGTGATGAAGAGAAGAAAAGAACAAGAAGTGAAGGAAGGGTTTGTATCAAGGAGGAGGAACCTCATGAGTTTAACTCATCCTTGGTTCATGAATCTGAAAATCACACTGAAACAAATGGAATACAAGGGAAAGAAATTAGGAAGGATGGCAAGGTTCATTGATAACATTTAATTATGCCCATGTCTACCACTTGCATTCACTTTCTTATTTGAATTCCTTTTCCCTTGAATTTTTCTTTCTAAATTCCTATTTCATTTATCTCAGTTCATTGATCTCTTTATGTCTTCAATAAGCCTAATAGATGTGGATTCCAAATTAAGAATGGTAGTGGAGAGTAGAAAACAAGCAAGCTTATGGAAGTGCATGAAACTTAAGTTGCTTGAGTGAGCTCTACCTTACTTTGATCATGCATTATAAATTAGGATGAGAGCCACTGATTTTATTCACTGAAAATAACCTTGTGAGATTTAGTGTGATACATTTATCTCAATTAATCATGAAGGGTGAAACTTGCTATGTGGTTAATCGAGTACAAGGGTCTAGTCCATGGGTTTAAGCTTTTGAGACTCTACAACTTAGATAATTCTCTTTTAATTGTTTCTAATCATGATTAAGAATGATCTAGGGGGTACAATCTTAGTTTATTTTGTTGACTTGAGCGAGACGCTCAAGGGTAAGTGTGGGGGAATTTGATGAGTTAGGATTTTATTATTTTTTAATCGATTTATTTTTGGGTTTTTGCATGAAAATAAATTATTTAATGAATCGATTTGATTGTATTTGTACTATATTGCATGATGTGAGGCTTGATTATAATTTTCATGATTTAATGGTGAATTTTTGTATTAATTGAGTTTAATTGATTGTAGGGCTCAAATTGGACCAAGATCGAGCTCAATCGCGATCGAATCGAGCCAAATTCACCCAAATTGATCAAGCCACATGGAGGACATGACCTAACTCAAGCTCTGATCAAGATCCCTAAATTTTTCCAAACCCTAGGCTGCCCTAAAACCCCAGATCAAGCTCCATCACACGATCAAAAATTAACGGCCCAGATTCAAAGATTAATCAGCCGTATAAAACCTGAGATTTAATCGATGAACAGTGGCTGCGCCACTGTTCATTATCTTCTCGATAGCGATCCTTTGCTCGGCGGCGTACGCACACGGGCAATCCCATCCACCCAAACTTCCTCCATTGCATTCCTTGATCCTTGAGAAGCTGAAGCCGACCGATTGAGTATATTCAGGCAGCTGGATTTGGCGCGATGGCGAGGGTTTCATCGGCAACCAAATCCCTATTTTCGCGTGTTCCGGCCATCCACAGCACCATCCAACGTCGCGATTCCTTTGAGGGGTTCTCCTAGGATCGTGGAGCCTCCCTATATCATTATCAATCCGATTGGAGCACGTGGAAGATAGGAAATCTGGCTTTGCAGCTCAAACAACCACGTGCAGCAATCTGATCTTGGTCAGAGAGGGTTTTTCTCGGGCAATTCGGGGTGCTGTGCGAGTACATCACACAAGAGACCAAGTTGAAGTTTCTTGAGGATTATTGAACTCACATTGTGGATTCAACAGCTCGATTGACACCAAGCTGAGGAAAACAAGGAAGAAGGGTTGGATGAGTTTACAGTTTCTGATTTTCTGTTTACAGTTGCCGTAATTCGTTTTAATTGTTGTTGAATGCTATTGTTTCATTAGAATTACTTAGATTCGTGATTGTTTTTATTATGGTAGTTGATTCGAGATGATTAGAAGCTTCCTTTGCCTTAATTTCAGTCTGATAAGTGTTGATTTCAGTGGCACTGTTCCGTGCCAAATCTTCCTTGGAGTATTAGAAGCCAGATAGCTTGGTTTAAGTAATTTGATAGTAATTTAGAATGAGTTAACTAGTTTCAATCAATTTTATTTGTTTGGTTTCTTGCTTGCACCTATTAAACTGTGAAATCCATTTTGATAGCCAGTAGACTGTCGAATGTTTAGATTAGTGAATTGCATTTTTCAATTACTTACCAATTTCAATTTGCATTTCATTCCAAAACCCCAAGACCCATTTATATTTGAAAACCTCAAAAAGAACGACACGAAAGCTCGAATTAAATAATTTTCTATTAGCCCTTAGAAAAATACGACTTGAGGCCCCTATACTGCATTTGTTTGTATTCTTCGTGGGTTTTCGAAAATTTAAATTCAATTTGCAACCCTAATCGTGACATATCAATTCTAGGGTTGTCAGTGGGCGGCCATGGAAGGAAGAAAAGGAAAAGCTTTCTTTGTTCTTCCTAGGGTCGGTGCCCAACCTGTAGGATCGGAAACACGCTAGAGGGGGAGGTGAATAGTATTTTGCACGCTTTTCAGTTTTTCCATAAATCACGAATGCGAACGGAAGCGAAAGATAAGCTCAAGTACGAAAACAATTATAAGCAAGAAGTGAATAATGTGAAAAGTAAAGACTCGGTTGGTCTTTACTTAGTTCACAGCCCAAGGTTGCTACTCCAAGGCCCACGATCCTTGACCGTTTCCTTTGGGCAATTCCACTAAGGCACTTGCTCCACTAAGGCAGCAAGTGTATCGACAATTACAAAATCAAGGTTTACAAAAAACTTGGTTTAGAAGGAATTAACAATAATAAAATAGTATCAACTTTTTATCCGCGTAGTTGCTCCCCGGATGAAGATCTCGGCGTCTCGGTGTGATTTTGAGTTGCTTGGATCGAGTGCAGCACCGACGTCGAAGAACGGAAGCTCGGGAATCGCGAGAATAGAGTTTGGATGCGTGAAGAAGTTATTTCTCAGCTGCTACTCGCGACCTCCTTTTATAGCCCTCCTGAGTCGACTCAGATGCAGATCTGGGTCGACTCCAGCTTACGTAACAGATCAAACTTTATCGTCTTCGCTCGTTATCCGCTCTGAGTCGACTCCGATTGCCATCTGGGTCGATTCCAGTCGCTGTGGTGTCAATGGCGATAACTTTTGACTCTGAGTCAGCTTGAGTCGACTCAAATCCTTACTTGAGTCGACTCCAGGCCAAGCTGGCGGAAAATCAACGCGCTGACTTCTGGATTTTGGCTGACTCTGCCTGTGTCGACTCCAGAACCCATCTGAGTCGACTCCAGGCCCGAAAAATCACCTTTTTCATCCAGAATTTGTGTTCGTTTGATTTTTCCTTCCTGCAAAAGATGTTAGCAAAATAACATGCAAAGGATAATTTTAGAGTCGGTTCTCGGAACCAACTACGAGTCTTAACTTCAGATCTCCAGTGAGATCCTGGGTTAGACCGATGTCTAATGTTCCCCTCGGGAACACGTCCTCACCCATTCCCCTCGGGAGAATTTACCTGCTTGGCTCTATCTTCGCCCTCCAGGATTTGTGCTACAACTGATCCTCCTGATCAACCCAGTCTTCCGCTACAACTTGGTCCTCCTAACCAAGCCCACACTTCTGCTTCAACTTGGTCCTCCTGACCAAGCCCAGACTTCTGCTGCGGCGTGGTCCTCCTGACCAGCCCTGTAACGCCCGCCCTTACGTGGGCCTAGACGGACGCTACAGTTACTCTTTTTTCATTCATTCATAAAGAGACCACATACGAAACTCCTTAAAACTTTGCAGCGGAACATAAAACATACAATCATGGCAAGGAATTGTGACGCCCACCCTTATCAGAGCCTTGACGGACGCTACAGTTTTTTTTTTATTTTCATTCATACAATTAAATCACATATGGAAAACCATAACTTAGCAGTGGAAACATAAAACCCATAACATTGTAGAAATCTCATATGCGACAAATAAACTTTTTGTGCATGTTGCATCTAGGTAACAAGTTCTAATTATAACCTTCAAACATTTGAAGTTTTAAAAACCAACATCCTGTAATACCCGTAAATTTCCTAGTTAGAGCTTCATCATAAACGGAAATCAATAGACAATTTCCATCATATTATGATTATTGGGAAAAAATTTAAGTTCCTAGTTAGCCTCTCTGCCTCTATCCATATTCATTATTGCAACTTTACAATTTTTACACCCTATTAAATCTCTTATTAACACAGAGGTCCCTAAAATATTTACAAATAGGTCCGTAACATATCAAGCAAATGATGCATATTGATCAGCATAAATCAAGGAACTTTCAGCAATAAATCAATGAAAAAATCAGTCAAATTGCTGAAATTCATTTTGATTTCTGACTGTTTTACCTGGAGAACAAATTCTCCCTGGTTCAGATCATGTGCAACAAGTACGCCAATAGCATCAGGATTAAAGATAAAGAAGAGCATTCCAGGTCTTTCGTGAAGTAGGTATTGCCCAAGATCTCTGCTTAAAAAATGCACACTAACAAGGTTCTGCAAGTTTCTTTCACCCTTCATATCAATGCCAACCAGGTTTCGAACTGTACTTCTAGCGCCATCAGACCCAACAAGGATGCTGCAGTGAAAATCTCTTTCTTCTATCTTCCCTTCCTTGCAAAAGGAGCTTCTGACCTTTACACCATCTTGTGTAGGGTGGATAGAGATGCACTCGTGGCCCATCAAAATTTTCTTATCCCATGTTGAGCTTCCAGTTGAAATGGGATAACAAACAGAGAAGCCAAGATTTTCAAGCTTTGTTAGTAGCAATTTCATCAGTTTGTACTGAGAAAAGTGTGCAACAGAAACAGGGCTTAGTTCCATGTCCACATCTGTAAGAAATATAGCAAAGAATAAAATTCCACGAAGTTAACGAGCAAGACTGATATGAGCATTTGAGTGAAAAAGACAGTTACTATTTGTAACCTTGAGACTTCATGTGATCCACGGATCCAAGAACTAAACCAGATAAAGAAGTGCAGTATATGAATTTCCTCCACAAATCTACTGGTGGCTGCAAATTCTGGATTTCCTCTGCCAGACCATCTAGCTTCCGGAACACCTGTGAGGTGAATTAATTATGATGAATTAAGCATCATGGTATTAAAAATTTGATCTCAACAATATTTGCAAGTTAAAAGAGAAGAATCAGAAATTGATGTTTTTATGGACACATTGGTCTGTTACTCTTATCTTCTGACATAGTACCTAAAATGAGAAACCCTATAACCAAATATCACTAACATATTTAAATAATATTCTATGTATTAGAAACAATACAATTTTGAAACCTCCATGGTCCTATTGTTAATGAAGTGAGCCTGCGGATGTTGAGAAAAAGCCACACTTTTCTCCAGAACTGAGCATTTGACACCTACAAATTGGAGAGAAACAATCTTCAAGAACCTTTCATGCAAAATGATAAGGAAATATGCATATTCTCATTTTAGTTAAATTCTTAGTCTGCAAAAGTATACGCTAGAAAAACTACCACAACATTGTGTGAATATGGTCAAAAAGCAAAAGTCTAAGTTACTTCCAAAATAGCAAATCATAGTGCATAAGAAAGGATATGCAGATGCCAGATGACTTGATCAATTTTGGTTATTGTTGAATGCATTGTTAAATCAACCAAAAGGTGTATCACATATTTCTATTTACTTCAGGAATTGTACAGGATGCTTCATGTCCTTTGTTTCTTGTATTATGATGTATTGGTTAATGTGAGATAAGTCAATATTGTTAGGTAAAAAATTAAGTTTTTCTCCACATCTAAATCAGCAATGTAAAGTATCTTACATCTGAAGCATTATTTCTTGGATCTTACATAATTATCTTATTAATTCTAAACATTTAATGCACTACTTGAGAATGAAACATGGTGACAGATATTCTCCTGTTAAACCAGGATGTTCTCATTTAATGCACTTAAAGAGGCTTCCCGACATTTTTATCATCTACAATTAGAAATGTATTTTAGTACTTTTCGTGAAATTTAGCAAGACTCCTAAACCAGATTTAGTTTATAGAAATGGGTTTAAATTCCTTTTTTACCAAAAAAAAAATCAAAGACCGTAGAAGCTTGATTATCCAATTTTAATGGACTTCATATTGTCTAGTCTGGAGGTCAGTCAAATAAGAATCTAACAGCAATAAATTGGCCTTGGAATTATGGAGGAAATTTTTAGATGTATTAGACAATTACATGGCAGTAGACTTAGCTGTGCCATTTGGGTAAGAAATAGTAAAACACATTTTAAAGTTCAAAATAGGCTTTTCATGGTACTTTCTATAGATGTCCGAGCATATAATAGAACATCTTCAAAATCATGGTAGGAGTAGTCATACTTGAAGGATTAAGTCTATTTGGTGGGCTAATACGTGAATTAACAACACACAACAATTGTTATTAAGTGATCTAATGCATGGTACATGAAGGGGGTTTAAGCTTCGCATGTGGATTGCATGTATAGATCCAATAACCTAATTCGTTAACATTAATGGACAGTTAACGGGTTATGGACTTTATGGTGGATGATCCCTGTGGGATGAGCTTAGTATAAAAGGAGGAAGTCAAAATCCATTTGGGCATGGTGCCATGATTTGTTGACTCTTCTTCTTCCTTGGACTCTTCCCCATTGAGACGAGGATTTCAATTGTTGCTCATTCCTGCAGAAAACTCCGTTGCGCTTGTAGGAATTCTCTCTGGCGATAAGGAAACAATGGCATTGGCTCTTGATTCAAGTCAGCCCTTCGGTTTGCCATTGCATTCAATTTCAGTTGTAGCTGTATTGATGATGATAACTAGATCCTCTACATGCTTCGTAAGGTTTTAATAGATGCATTGTAGTGTTTACAATACTGTCCAGCAGCGAATTTTGGTGAGACCTGTTGAAAACATTGCAGGAAGCCAAGTGGTACTTATGGTGGAAAATGTCCGAGCATGTGACATTAACTCAACATGTTCCGCATGTAACATTAAGTTTATTACTACAAAGTTTCTTAACTTAAAAAGTTGTTCATTTGCTTTTGGAATATGTATAGACCAGTAGCTAATGTAATCTTAAACCAACTTATTGTGGAAAATGTTCGAGCAAACAGACTGATAACGGCAAAGAAGAGACTGATGGAGAAATGTAAAAAAAAAAAGTGTGATTATCATGTGCCCTTAAAAGGAAAAAAGCTAGTCAAATAGTTATAATGCATGTCTTGTGTTGTCCATTGGAGTCTCTTTCAATCTCATGAACCCGAGCGAATCAAAACACAAGATATCCTAGCTATACATCATAGTTACCGTGAGAACCAACTAAATGGCTCCTCGACTACCGATCTGCACCTTTCTCTCAAATGCATTTTCTAATACCCGGAGAGAGAAAGGAGGAAAAAATTGAAACATGTGAATAGGTGCATACCCAATTTGGTGAGCAGGATAGAGAGAACGAGCCCGACAGGTCCAGCGCCGACGATAAGCACTGGTAAGTGGGGTACCTCCCCGCCGCCGTCCTTCCTCGCATCGACGGCATCGGAGGAGCACGAGAAGCAGCGGAGGCTGTTTCTTCTATTCGGGCGAACGCGAATGAAGTCAGCGAACCTCCTCCGGGAAAGGAATACCGCAGCCACCGACCTCATAATCTCTCTCTCTCTCGTCGAAAAAGAGGGGTGAGAATAAAATGTGGGTGGAAGTTGCGCTGTAAATCTTAACGGGTGATATAAACCGCGGTTTGGTTGGACGAACGGTCGGGATGAATATTCAAGCAATATGATCTCTCGTAACTTCTACTAATTTAAATTAAAATCCAGCTACAAAATGCACTTATAATAATCATTCTCGTCCTGTGCTCGTTTTAATTACACTTTTAATCATCTTTTTCTTGTTTGAATGTAATCTTAAATTATTGAATAGATATAAATAAACATTTGAGAAAGGATTAAATAATATAAATAAATAAATAGACTTTACTAAAAAAATTTTAAAATAATTTTCAAATATAATTTTTAATCGTGATCTATTGAATAAATGTACATGATTTCACATTAATTTTTTCATGATTAATTCATATAAAATTCATATGTTTTAATGACACTTAGCTCATTACTGTACTAAATCAACATCTTGAATCTTGTTCATCATCCAAGTTCTAATATTTCACTTATATCTAAAGCATTTCAATATGTATATAAGTCATCCTTTGAGTTTTTGTGAGATATGAAAGTTATTTTTTCTTTAAAAAAATTAAAAAATCATGCATCTCTATCTAGGTATCTTACATTTGATCATTTTATCCCAACTAATGTCATTTTTATTCTTAATCACTTGAAATAATGCATAACTATGAGTATGATATAAATCGAACGCACAATTTTTCAAAATTAAAGAAAGATACATCATATTCAAATGATGCATATATGACATGATATATATTATTTTTCATAATAATATGAATGTATAATATAATGTTATGACATGCAATAGAACACACAATCTCGATAGTTATGACTCATAAGAAAATACTTAGATTTTTATCTAAATGTCATCAACTAATCACCAAGTTAAATTCACGATTTGAGATAGATGGTTATATTCCCTCGAACTTAGCACTTTTTAAATTCGATCA
>NC_133862.1:15197892-15344094 GCF_044706935.1 Curcuma longa | reverse complement strand
TCGAGTCAACTTGAGCTTGGTTAACATAGTCAATCTTAACCAGTAGTCGATTACACCAACAAAGACATGCTATAATAACTAATTCATCCTGAAAAGAAAAGAAAAATTTACTTCAAACCATTACTTATGTTATGAACATGAGAGGAAAAAATTATAAATATTCACATAAAATTATATTATTTAAGTAAAATTTTTATATTTTTTATTAGACCCAACTACAGGCCGGATCTATTTTAGACTTGACCCAAATTCGTAACTAGGTCAATGGGTCAATTATCCATTAACTTAGTTAAATGGGTCGAAATTGTAATCAGCCCATATGATTCAGACCCAACTCAGATCCGTAATCAGGTCAATGAGTTGATTTTTGATGTGGTGTAGTTGTATGAGATTTATTTTATTTATATACATTTTCCCTTATTTGTTTTGTCACTTACACCCATCAAAATTAATTATTTATTTATTTTATTACCAAACTCCTACTTATCGCTAAAATAGTATAGAGAGGTCCGGGTCGTCTCTTTTGGACTCAATGATCGAAAGTTATTTTAGACAACATTTGGTGCAACATACAACAACATCATACAATATCCCTAAGCATACAACAACATACATCATACACATCATACAACATAGTTCTCATACAATAACACTTAACCAACATAACTTATACAAACATCAACATCATGTCTTTCTACACAACCCTAAGCATGTGATACAATTGATACATATCCCTTAACAAACACCACATTTTAATACAACAAGCACAACATCAACACTTTGAACATGTTCAACAAACATTTACTACAACATACATACAACATGATTTGTTCATGAACATTAATTCTATTCACAATGATTCCAACACATATATCACAAGCATGCAACCGGTTTCAACAACTACATCTCAACCACATTACAAACACTACAAGTTCAACCAATTAACATTCAATTCACAATTCAAGCATGTACATTCATCCATTTCATTACAACCTTAACAAAATTCCACAACTAAAGGTTCCACATTCAACATGTTTCATTTCAGTAGTTAAAACCAATTATTCATGATTAAATTCAATTCATTGCATATCATGGCTCAAGTTAACAAAACAAGCTACATATTTGATCCACAAGCCTAACAAATATTAACATCATATCACTCAACCCAAACAAAACATTTGATACACTTAAATTCAATTCAACCTAAGCCTTTGATACAAGGGTTAACACATTGTTCCTATTCAACCAGTAAAACAAACCGCAACTTGATTCAACCAAAATGAAACATGATATCATCAACAACATCCCTACAACAACACTGGATACAAGTCAGTTGATACTCGAATTGGATTCCTCAAAACAAACCTCATCACAACAACCGACACATGCAATTGATATACAAATGAACACCACAATTTAGGATTGTCCTACAACATCTTCAGCACTTTGAACCGAAGCACATAGCAAGGTCCTCTATAAATGGGGATTAACATTGATACAATTAGCTAACAGAACAATTAGAAATTAGATTAGCCCTAGGGTTAGAGTTAGGGTTAAGATTAGAAATTAACAAGTAGTGTTAAGGTTAGATCACAATTAGGGATTTGGGGTTAGATTTTACAACTTATTTACAGTGAATGGGGGTTTCTAATTCAGGTAAACAGCAATGCATCCGAACACAAACAATAAAGATAGCAATAAAACAGTGAAGAGATGCGAAGAACAAGGGTTTGAGAATTAAGATTTTCTTCCCTCTCCCAATCGGCACAGAGCAGGACCTCAGCAATTTTAGGTTGATAGCACCCAGGGGAAGGCGAACCATGCTGGAGAACCCTCACAACTTGGCACGATCGGAGAAAACGCAGGCTCAGGTCTTCAAACGCTAGTCTAATGCTCTGCTGAACCACAGACAAAACATTAGGAAGAGGAATGAGACTTTAACCCTTACCTGGCCCATTTCCGGTGACAACGGCTTCGAAGACGACGGAATCCTCTGCTGAACCACAAACAGAGTCTGGTGATTCCCCGCTGAACCACAAACGGAGCCTGACAAGTTCCGGCACTTCTGAGGAGGCGGAGGATGGAGCTGTCTCCGGCTGCCACCGCTGGAGCAAATCACCTACAACGGAGCCGGCGATAGAGGAAGGAAGAAGCGACATCGATGCTGCAATCGGAGGTGGCTACTAATGCCTTTGCTTTGCGCTGATCAGAAGGAGAAAGAGGGACGGCGAGGCGCACGGTGGGGCTCGGAACCGCAGCGACGATGAGGAGACGAGGATGAACAGTGCTCGTGATTCTGGGAGCACTGTAGCTTCCCAAAATCGCGAGTGAACCCCTCGGAATGAATGAACCGCGATTTACCTTTTAATTCAGCGTTGAACCGGCGCTGATGAACCGGCAGCTTAATTGCTTCTGAACTGGGCCGAATTAGGGTTTGAAAATGGATTGGGCTGGTTTAATGGATTGGGTTGGTTTTATGGATTGGGCTGAATTGACTAAACCATTAAGATTTGACTGATCGAGCCAAATTAACTTGAGTCGGACCACCTTAGATGCAAACTAAACCCACGTTAAATCAGAATTAAACCTGGTTGAGCCAAATTGACTTAATTTGAACCGATCCACACTCAAACCAGGATTAAATTGATTACCTGCAAAATAAATCACAATCAAATAAATATCCATAAATACCATAAATTAATGAAAAATAGAATAAACACCAAGAATTCATCCACGGTAAAGAATTAACCCAATCAACCCTATTTATGTCATGAAATATGATCAAATCGGTCCAAAATAATTCTAATTAAACAGGTAAAATTGCCCGTTATCAATTATCCATTGACCGGGTTAAATAGGTTGGAACCATAATCGATCCGTTGACTTGACTCGATTCCAACCTCATATTAATCATGAATTATGACAGTTGGCCAGCAATTCCGTTAATCGATGGTTCCGACTATTTTATTTTTTTATTTATTTTTGAACAGTTGAAATTATTTGATTATTTTTTTATGAATGACTACGATTAAGTAACTGTTATTCTTCAAACTCTATAAATAAATTACTCATTTTATTATTTGTACACAATCTTCTTACTTTTGTCTCTGAATTTTGAAATCTCGATCGCTTTTTATTTCAATTCTCCAATTCTAATGGAAGAAAATTCATTTCGGTCTCAAAAAAATAAGGAAATAGTCACTTTGAATGTTCTGAATGTTGATCTCAACGATATTCAATTTACATATAATGAATCAAAACAACTTCCGACAACTGAGATAAGGAAATACCAAAATTTTTAAGGTTCATGATACTACACCTTTAAAATTATATGTTTTTATTAAATATTTTGAAAAAAATAACTTTTTCGTTTAAAAAAATATGTGCAAATTTAAGTATCTCAAAGTTTTTCATAAATTTCAATTGGGTGACGGTTATGGCTCATTGAAGCGACATGCCAAAATAAAGCACATGATGGAATTTGGAGTCGTTCTCAAACACAATTGTTTAGATTTTCATTGACAAGTGGAGATACTGATTCAAATTTATTTAAATATTCTAATAATTTTATTAGATAGATTTATTTTTATAGAATATCTTTCTTTTAATTTTGAATTTAAATACACATTTGAAGATTTTTGTTACAAATCACTTTTAACTCATCTGCTAAACATGTTCACTGAACTACATTTATTACTAGTATAATTTTAAAAAAATTACTGAGACAGAAAAAAATTTAATTAAAGAATTTAGTAAATTAAATAATAAAGTATCTTTATGTTTTTGATATTTGGAGTGACTATTAACAAACTCATTTATATATGAGTGTAATATGCCATTGGATTGATAACTCTTGGATAATTCAAAAATATTTAATAGCATATTGAGTTTTTGATAAAACACATACTACTCACAACATATCTCAATTACTATGCTTAATTTTAGAAAATATAAATTAACTTATAAAATATTTTTAATATCATTTGATAATGCTAGTTCAAATACTTAAGTATTGATAAATTTAAATTTATATGTTAAATTATTATTGATGATTTATTTTTTTATATTCACTGTATATGTCATATTTTAAGATTAAAAATTTTAGAAAAATAAATCAATTAAAATTATTATTTCTTATTTATGATCATATCTTATTATAATGAAATAATGAGGTATATTTTGTAAAATTAATGGAATAAGACTTAAAGTTTGTTTTCACTTGATGTACCAATACGTTGTAATTCAACATATAAATTATTTATAAAATTCATTTAAATATAGAAAATTATTATATATATATTTATATATTCAAATACTAATACTACTAATTTATATTTATTTTGGCATCAATAAAACATATGTAGCAGTATTTGTTAAATTTTAAAAAGTATTTTAATGATGCAATTGAATAATCATCCGATATTTATTATCCTACTTCTTATTTAGTTATGATGAAATTTTATAATATAATTTTAATTTTAAATAAATATGTTACAAATGAATTTTTATCTCCTTGCCTGTTATTAATGAAAACAATATGGGAAAAATAGTTTTATCATATTCTTGATATTTATTTAATTATATTTGTAAATTAGATATTTTACATGAAATATTAGTTATGTTTTATGATGTTTTAATTTCATTTAAAGATTATTCTATTCTTCTCTTGATCATACTAATATTGTACAAAATATTATAAATAATTTATATAATATTTATAAAGATTATAGTTTAAAATATGAATTAGAAATTAATGTGTATAAGCATAAAATATTATAGCCATACTAATTTAAAACTCACAAAAGAATAACTTTTATTAAAATAATGGATGAAATGTCTATGAGGATCCTCAAGTTTCAAAAGAAACTTAAGAATTATTTTACCACTTCTTTTGATTTTAGTGAAACAGATAGAGAAGCGGATTTTGATATTCCATAGTGGTGGTTGTAGAAGATTAAAAGTTTTCTCATCATCCCCATCATAACAAAAGAAATTCTATCTTGTCAAGTGTCAATTGTTAATATAGAGTATACATTTAGTTTCGGAGGTCATATATTAGATGAAATACGATTTACTTTATCCCCTAACTTTTTGAAAACACTAGCATTACTTGATAATTGGATGAGAACAGTAAAAAGAATACAAAAATGTAACTTTCATATGACAAGGTAGAAGAATTTGATATAGAAAGAAATAACATGGAAATGGAAATGAAAGTAAGTAAAAATCTCAATTTCTAAAAAAATTGACAAACTATGTAACCTTTAATTCTCCTTTACTCTAAGGGCATATGTAGGTAACTTCAATAAGTATAAGTCTTTTTTAAATATTTTTTAAATAATAGTAATTTGAACCATCTTGAACTATGAATTGAACCATAATCGATGGTTCTGAACCATAAATTATAACCATCTTTGAAGAATAAAGTTAAGGGTTGACATTCTTGAAACTATCGATCCGACGATTTTAATGCGTCGAACCATTGGTTTTGAATAATTGTGATCGAATCTATCTCATATCCTTGATCTAAATAATTAAACCTAAACTATAAAGAAAATAGTTGATTAATTTTTGATAGAAAATCAAAAGGCTCATTATTATTATCATCACCAGAGTGTCTCACTCTATAAAAATATCAAAATAAATTAGCACCTCATCTATAATTTTCTATCTAAAATACTCTTTGTTCTCAATCGGTCTAATTGCAAAAATATGAATTGGCCTAATCACTTTAAAGTAGCTTTGGTAAAAAAAAACTTTCAAGGTAAAATATATAACTTTGGTTAAATTAAAGCAACTCCAAGATAGAAAAGCTTTAGTAAAAGCTCCTGTAACTGTAAGATAGAGCACACATGGGCATTTTGAGTAGAAAAGTATAAACGGAGTATTGTTTTTATAATTTATATAAACCTTAATTTTTGTTCTATCATCCCATTGTTATTTCTAACTTAAGTTAGACTACTAAACCACTGTCATTCATGGCCTTTCATAAGGTAATCCAAAACAAAAAGTCTATAACTATTAATTTTACATATAAATTAAAGAAATTACAATCAAAGAAGTCTAACTAATTAACAAACATAAATGGAGAAATATATTTTAGTGCACCAAAAGTAATCTGATTCAGTTATTTCCCATTGGATTTCATTACATTGTTTCAAACAAAACATAATTATGCATGGAATTACACATTAATCCTCGTCGAGGAAAATTAATAAAACACGTAGGGCTTAAAATTAAACCAACTATAGTAATTAAACTTGTTCATTGCCATGGATTGATAGCCCGAAACGGATCTCTGGGAAGTGCGCCCACTGCGTGTTGTTCAACAGAATATAATGAACGATAGCACAATGAAGCTAAGTTACAGTAATTAATTACTGAACAATTAGAATTCCATAAACTCAATTAGAGATATATAGAAGTGGATTAATATTACATGAAACTAATTACACTAACTTATTACTGAATAATTAGAATTTAATAAAAACAGGATTATTATATATAATTAAGAAACAAAGAATTGTACGTATGTGATTAGTATGATATTGTAATCAAATTTGAATGCATGCATGCATGCACGTAGTTACTTACGTTTTTGGCTGCAGTGCTGAAAGCTTCCTTGTGGCTGATGTTGGGATCTTTAGCTTTCAGTCGTCGGATCTCTTCCCTGTTCCATACAAATTCAAAAGAAAAGAGAAAAAAAAGGTAGACATTAACTTAATATTTCAGCTGCAGTTTATTTAAGATTTAGCAGAAATTAGTTATATGCAATTAACTTTTAAAAGTTTCAAGTCTACAATATCCACTTAAAGTGTATCAAAATCTAATTTTTGTTATAATTTCGTCTAACTTGATCAGTTTAAAAAGTAGTTTGATATATATGATACTAACTTGAAAACTTGATCAGTTAAAATAGTTAGAATACCAAGTTCTTAAAGAGGGAGATAGCTACCCAAAAAGAACAATGAGACAATACCAATTTATGTATCATCCATCGACATGATACAAGAACATGTGTGCTTTGTTATGCCATATTTTTAATTGAGCTAGTTTTGTCATATACTTTAAAAATGTAAATTGAGATGGACCTTATAAAAATTTAGATATGATGATAATCAACCTTTATTTCACTAGATGGGTCAGATAAATGGATTGTTCTACTTCATTAGACTCTATCTTCTATTATATCATCATCTATATTTAAAATTTTATCTTATTTTATTATTACAAACTAAGTCTTTTTTTTTTACCTTTCTCTTTCTCTATGAATATAAGTACATCTTAACATCTTCCTCTCTACGATTTTCATCTTACTACTCGTGTGCTCAAGTCATATATAACTTAAAATTCAACTTTGTATAATATAACAGCTCCATTTAACATTCAACTTATAAAAATTTAGATAAATTTAAAAGAAAAGACTAACTTGATAAATCTGTTGTAGGCAGAAGGAACACGTCGCTTCTCCGTTGCGGCTTAATTTTACGGTCATCCAAGATGAAAAACAATCAGTTCAAAAATAAATAAATAAATTAGTGACTTTAAATATAATTGTCAATGATATAAATATATATATATATATACTTACGTTGAATAAGTTGCATTTGGTGGTGAACGTACTCCATTGGGCTCAGCGCTGAGAGACTGCTGCATCTTGAAGAAGATTCAGAATCTCCATCGTAGATGTTTGGGGGCCCTCCCATGTCGCGATTCTACATGCATAAATTTGAACGTACGTACGTAAACAAATGCTAAATTAAGAGACAAGTGCAAATTAATTTTAAAAAAAAACATTGCTAATTCTCCACATGCATAATGGATCTTAATAATAAGATTGTATTAAAGTTAGTTAAGATTCTCCTCATAATTAGTTCTCAACATGCATGCTTAATGCATGGATCTTCCTTGTAATATGACGGTAATTAAGGTTAGAATTGCACCTCACTCACTGACTTAACAATTAATCACTTCATTAGTTCTGACCATGCGCATGCTTAATAGATCTTCCTTGTAATAGTGGCAAGGTTGGAGTTTGCCTCATTAATTGTTATTCATTTCGACTTGCTTAATTAATGGTCTTTCTAATATCATGATACCATACCTCATTAATTCTCAACATGCTAAATGTTTTGTCCTTAAGGTTAGAATCTACCTCATGCTTAAAGGTTCTTAATTTCTCGTCTTAATATGATAATTAAGCTTAGAGTTTGCCTCATTAATTCTCAACATGCTCAAGAGATCTTCCTAATAACCAATTAAAGTATCACATGAAGCAAAGATCGATGCATAGGTATAAACAGAGCTAAATTTAGTTATGTTCATATATATGTATTTTTCTTATTGAAATTGTAAAACTTATTAAAATTTATCAAGCTGATCAACTCTTTACTTACATTATTTTCTTTCATTTTGTACCATATTATAGATAATATGAAAATTTAAAAGTATAACATATCAAAAAGACTACTAGACAAAATAATATTATATATATGAAAAAATAATTAAATAAATAAAAATTATAATTATATTTAAGATAATAAAAAAATTTATTTGTAAATATATATATTTACGGGCTTTGATAAGAATATTAACAAGTTTATTATGTTATATATTTTCTAATTAATGTATTAATGTAGTATATCAGCACAAATATTTGAATGTAACTCTTATGAAGTTACTTGTTTCTATGGATTATATATAGCTCAACAAAAACTAATAGAGATGTGATTTTCTTTTGCACTGAAGATGGATATTTGTGTAAGTCATCACCTATTGAGGAATAGTGAAAAAAAATATATGATGCATAAAATATTACAAATATTTAATGACTACACATAAACAACAAAACAAATAAAGGAATTAATATTATCATGTGTTTGAACCTGAATCTTATGGAGTGGGAGTTTTTCTAACTGAACTTGTAGATTGACAGAGAGAAGGTTGGCACAAAGACCACATCGGACAGTTGCCACATTCAATGAATTATCACTCGGCACATTAACCTACACGACACATTAACAAAAAGAAATTGATCTTAAGTTTTTGCTATAAAACAAAAAAAAAAATACAATGAAAAACAAGAAAGAATTAAGATAATTACCATTATTATTTATTTTACAGTGGTACTAGCTAGATAAACGATATATTCAAAAGAAAGCTCTCTATTATTTTTTTGGATTTTCTCTATAGTATCAGATTGAGCCTTTTGGTAGATAAACATATATACATATATACATCTATACCAAAAGGAGAATATATATATCGATCGAAAGAGAATTAGAGAGAAACAACATAACATACCACAAGAACAGTGTTGCAGAAGTTGCAATTGACATAGCAAACCTGCTCTGGAGCAAAAACGTGCTCTGATGACAACGATGACATGCCTAGCTCCGACTGATTGCAAATATGTAACCCTAGGCACTACGTATGAGAGATCTGAGATATGGATCTGAAACAGTTAAGTAGGAAAATTAATAATCAAGCTTTTTAAGAAGTAGCATGAGCTGAGATGAGCTGAGCTGAGCTGCAGGAGAAGGCAAACCTACTAATCCAGCAAAAAGTTTTTCCCAAAAGTGTAGTCGATGGAGAGGGAGAAGACTATTGAGTATGTTGTCGTATATATATGGCAGCATGTGGTGAACAAGAAAGGTTATAACTGGGAGAATCAGTAACCACTGGAGACCTAGATTAATTACCATGCATGAATTTAATTCATGATATATTTATTATACATGAGAATTAATTCTTCTGGAAACTTGCAGTGGTATTCTGAATGGTAGACGTGTGTAGCTAGCTAGGAATCTTCCCTGAGTAATATTCCTGTGAAAGATAAATGTAAGATGGCACAAAATGAGATGCGCAGATCAAAAAACTACTATTCCCCAGGTAATGATGAAGATGCTCGATCAATATGCTGAAGGTAGATCTGGACAACAGCAGCACTCCTAGCTAATTTAAATGGAAATCCTGCAAAGATTTTTGGGACAGAATTTCATGGCAAATAGTTCGATAGAAGTCATGAATTGCGTGCAGGTATCCCAGCATACAGAGTAGTTAGGCTACAATATTTGTCAGTCGCTCATTAATGCAAACTGTTTACGGACTGTGAAGTATATATATATACATATATTAATTAATTCATTGATAAACTCAAAATGAGAAATCATCAGGTTTTTTGACTCTCCTAAGCATTGAGTGCACAGCACCACTGAAAGTTAAGGTGAACAATCACTAAATAAATCTTAGTCAACTGAGCCTTTAATCTGGCTTATAGGCATGCATTTATGATCCAATTCCCATTTGTTAAACGAGTGAGAATCAACTCAAGCCAGCTATAATCAGTAATTAATGGCAATGTCATCGTCGTGGGCCGGCTAATATAATTATTTCTCTATTCAAGTGGGACATCCTTAATCCTGTATGGTTTCATTAACACTCTCTATCTTGGACTCCAGCAGAGTAGGTTCAGTTTCCCATCCATGGCGAAACCGGCCAGAATTAATCATGAAGTTTTTGCGATCACAGAGTACTCTTAATTTGTTGTTAATTAGCTCGTGTCCTGTATATATATAAATGTTTCATTTGGTAGATATATGAATATCTAACTTAATTAGGAGGATCACATATATAATTATGAGGAGACGAAATAAATTAAATTAAACCTCTCATGCATGCTCAGTAAAGGAGTAAGGACGGTGGATTTCCTGAGATGATAAAAGCTCAATAGTAGAATCCGTGCCCAAGATGTCCCACCATCCATGTTCAGTATAGCATGTTAATATTGCCTCCAACTGTTGCCAATAAGTTCAGATTAAAAAACACAAGAAAACAAACAAACACTATTTGCAAGCATATGCTTGACACCCATGAGATGTCCCATCGATTGGATGGTTGATGAGTCCCTTAATACTGTTGCAGACTGTCTCCATGGCAGTAAATATTCTTGCCCGTGGTGTTGTTTTCAGAACTAGACTGGCAGGAGGACCAGTAGCCCTTAGCATTGACACAACTGGATCGATCGGTTTGCGGGTTAAACTGGTCGATCCTGTCTGGTTAATTATGAAAACAACGTATAGCAGCAAAATAAATTCTTGTCCCGTGATCAACTGTCAACAATCCAGTGTGTGAGTGTAATTTTCTATCTGTGTGATCTTTCGAGAGAGCAAGCCTTATGCTAAAGACTGAATTATAATGTCATGTAAAGGCTGCCACATTGTGTTTAACAGGATGAATTTTTAATAAGATGACCTCAAAGATGTGTAGAGTCCTGGTCCATTACTAAGGAATGGTGTTGACATGCCAGAAAACTCGAAACAAAAGGCAAGGCAAGGCAGCATTTTCTCAGACCTCCTGATGGATCACGTATCATCAACTTCATTCTTGTCCTGCAATTCCTCTTGTCTATGAAACCATCTAAAATATATCAACTGTGCACAAAAACAAGTTGTATATAGTCCAACAGGGCATTCTGTATATGATGTGAAGGCCAGTGATAGAAAAAAAAGGGGCAGGATCCTTGATTTTTGGATCATAATTTATTCCACTTATTGCAATGCAAGATTATCCACTCCAAGTCATGGCTCTTTGCTCCCATCATAGAAGTTTGATAAAGAAACTGTTAGGAATACTAAGCATGGAAAGAAAAGAAGGAGAAGGAGAAGATAAAAAGAAAGTGATGACAGGAAGAACATGATCAAGAAGCTCTTCAAACTTCCTCAGTATATTTCCATACCGAATTCTTATGTTGCAGCTAGCGCACTGACAATACATTAGCAAAAACAGTAGAGAACAAGAACAACAAAAGAGTGACCCGCATTTATTTCTTTTTTGCTTTTAAATGTGTTACTATGCGTGTCTTTTGGAACTACCTGCTTTTGAGGGGCTTCAACAGTGTATCAGGCATTATTGGCCTTTCAGATGCAAAGGCTCCATTCACTTTGATTGTGAAATGCATGGCCTTTATTTCTTTCATTATATTATTGACCAGAACTAGTGGAGATGAGCTTCAAATTGAGAAAGAGTTTCAGTGTAGATAAAGCCTATAATAATGTCATATGTCAGACAGCACGAGATAGCAAATCCATTTTCCTACTTCATTATTCAATTCTCAAACTTGAACTTACTTGCTAGTCAAATTATGTTAAGGAGTTTTGGTTTACTTTGATTTTACTTCCATACCTCATTGATATCTCATAAACAAAGTGGTGCGGCCTGGATAAATCTGATCAGGTTGCCACCCTTGTCTCGGACTCATACGTCCGTTGACACCTTCTCAATCCCCACCAAGTCTTGGACTCTTCTTCGGATCAGCTTTGTAAATTTCCCTTGTCTTGGACCAGGAGTGTGATGGCTGGTAAAGCTGGACCCCATGAGAGGGAGGTGTTTGTCGAAGACGCAGGTCCGCGACCTAAGTTGTGTCGGTGGTGTAAGTCCGAGACCTAAATTGAGCTCGACCTTGGCTATGTCCGAGCCGAAGGGAGGTTAAACCCTGAGAAGGCCAATTGCTGATGGAGTAGGTCCGAGACCTGAATTGAGCTCGACCTTGGCTATGTCCGAGCCGAAGGGAGTTTGAACCCTGAGAAGGGCAATTGCTGATGGAGCAGGTACAATTGCACGGCCATAGCGGCTCCGAAATTACAAAGGATTCCAATCGAGCGGACTTTCTTCAATCTCAACCTTGGCATCTCCTAACACGAGATCAACCCTAATGCTGATGGAGCAGGTACACTGAATTGAGCTCGACCTTGGCTATGCCCGAGCCGAAGGGAGGTCAAAAATGGCTGAGAAGCCTTGACATCTGGCGGAGGCCCTGATGGTTATCGCCCTATGGAGACGCGCTATCTAGCTCCGTGCGTAAAACAGTTGGAGCCTAGGTGAAGACATCTTGATTGCGGAGAAGGCAGACGACAAGCTCAACTTCAGAGCTTATATGATTGTCTATGTAGATTTTTGTCTCAGGGCGATCGGAGCAGCTGAGTGGGGGGAGTTAGTTCCCTCGGAGAGCGGTGACGTTTGTGGGCGGCTCGAGGAGAAGGCGACGGGGATGACGGAGTTGTCGGGTTGGTGGTCTCTATTCAGGGCTGGGGGGCAGAGATAGCCTCCTTGGTGCACTGTTCCTCTGCTTCTCGGAGGACTCGGGCATACTGATAGCAGTCTCGAGTGCCATGACTCCGAGTCCGGTGATAGGCGCAGAATCGGGGCACCCAACGCGAGGGCCCTGAAGATTGCGCTGGTCTGGCGTCTACTGCTTGTATAGCACGGGCGCCTGCTTCTAGCCGGGCCTGGCGCTCCGACTCCAGTCTTCGTAGTGGTTGAGGTGGTGGGCGGCGTTCAGTACGGGCTGCTGGGGCCGACTGTTGGCTCGACCCTCCATGCTGGTGGGAATCAGCGTTAGTGCGCCGAGCCAACTGGGCCTCCTCTACGTGTATGTATTTGTCGGCTCGAGTCAGCAATGCATCAAAGTTCTCGGGCGGCTTCTTGATGAGAGACCAAAAGAAATCACCTTCAATCAATCCTTGGGAGAAGGCACTAACAAGGACTTCTGACTGAGCAGCGGGGACTTCCCTCGCCTCCTGATTGAACCGGCACACATACCGCTTGAGTGATTCTTTAGACTTTTGCTTGATGGAGAAGAGATCCATTACAGTCTTTCTATAGGCTCGGCTGGTGGCAAATTGTCTTAAGAAGGAGCCTCTGAAATCATCAAAGGAACATATGGATGCTGGCGGTAGGTGGTTGAACCAGCGGACCGCCGCGCCGGCCAAGGTAGTAAGGAAAGCCCGGCACTTAATAGCGTCAGTATACTGGTGCAGCATGGCGGCATTCTCAAATTTGCCCAGGTGATCTTCCGGGTCGGTCGCTCTAGTGTAATCCGCAAGCTGTGGAGCGCGGAAGTGACGTGGAAGCTCTTCTTCCAGAATCCACTGGGCGAAGGGAGATTTGTGGGAACCACTGCCTTCACCAGGGTGTGGACCCTTTCCCTTCGAATGGCGACGAGGTGTGGCTCGTACTGCTGCAGATTCTACAGACATTCCTCTGTAGTCTTCGTACTGATGAGGTTGAGCTTGACCGTGGGCCTGATGGGCCGGGGTCTGGTGGGCTTGGGCCTGATAGGCCTGAGGGGCTGGAGCTCGATATGCTGGAGTTTGATAGGCGGGGTCTTGCTGGGCCTGAGAATGATGGGCCCGAGAAGGATGGGCCTGAGGGGCCGGAGCCCGATAAGCTAGAGTTTGATATGCTGGATCTTGCTGGGCCTGGGAGAGATGGGCCTGAGTATAATAAACTTGTAACTGATGGGCCTGATGATGATGAGTCTGTGAATGATGGGCATCTGTAGGCCCAAATAGCTGGCGCGCAGGGGGTGGTGGGGCTTCGCCGGAGAAAGAATGAGGTCGGGAAGGGCCAGCTGGTACCTGAGGGGGTTGTCTGGAAACTGCTAGGACGGCGGCGGCAGCAGCCACGGCGCGGTCAAACTCCTCCCGCGTCCTGGTGATGAGGCGAGGCTGAGGGGGTTCGTCCGTCGGCATCTCAAATCCGGGCAGAAATGTGTTCCCACAGACGGCGCCAAATTATGTTCCGGTTGAGAAGTGCGTCGAGACACGTCACCGGACCTAGCTCGCCGTGAGGTGGAACCGATGGGGAAGAAGAGCAAGAGAAGAAGAAGCTCGAGGGCCACAGGACCTGCAGGCACAGCAAATGTCAGTAGGACGGCCGGAGGTGGCTCCGGCGCGGCCACTTCGACGCTCAAGTCAGTGGAGAAAACAGAGAAGAAGAAGATGAACAGTAGAGCTTGAGCGTGTAAAGAGAGTAAGAGAGTTCGGCCCCCTTTTTACCTGCCCGACGAAGTGGTCTTTTAAGAGAAGGGATGAGCGTGCGCACGTGTCACGTCATCATTCAGGAGTGTCTCATCGTGGTTAATGAGATGTCAGGAACCATCGAGTTCCCTGTCCCATCGCCGTAAACGTATCACCTTGTTAATCGTCTGCGTACAGGCATCAGAGAGATAGCATTAATTAAATGGGACGTGGGCTTGTCAGAGGTCATGATGAGGTGGGCCAGAGTGTTGCGGAGTGATCTGGCGAGGCTAGGGCCGAATGAGGATTCGACTGAGGCTAGGGCCGAATGATGATTCGGCACAAGAGTATGGCCGAATGAGGGATTCGGCTTAGGAGCATGGCCGAATGGGTATTCGGCTATGATACGGCCGAATGAGGATTCGACGAAGGTTACGACCGAATGAGGATTCGGCGAGGCCCGTGACCGAAGGAGGATTCGGCTAAGGCTACGGCCGAATGGGGATTCGGCGATGGGTGTGACCGAGTGGGGATTCGGCTAAGGCTACGGCCGAATGTGGATTCGGCGATGGGTTCGGCCGAATGGGGATTCGGCTTAGGCTACGGTCGAATGGGGATTCGGCGATGGATTCGACCGAATGGGGATTCGGCTTAGGCTACGGCCGAATGGGGATTCGGCGATGGGTTCGGCCGAATGGGGATTCGGCCAAGGCTTATCAGACCAAGGGAGATTTGTACAGGGTTTATCAGGTCTCTGGGCGAGATTCAAGTCAGACCCAGATCAGACTCGAGTTCGACCATGATGAACTCATTGAATTATCCCCGGAACAATTTATAAATTTACCTTTCACAAGTAGATATTTTTTTCAACTTGGCTCGTGTCTGGTTTGGAAATTTTACAGCGAAGTTGATTCTGCTCACTGATGTTCCACTGTCAAAGCAGAAAAAATATAGAGACGGGGGCGGATTCGGGCATACCTCATATTAATTGCGTCCGCAGTGGGTTCTATGGCCAACATCCCACGTGTTCGGCTCTGCTCCTCCCTCTTTCCAACCAATCCATACAACTCCTCATACCCGGCCCCACCATCCATCCCCATAAACCAACACACAAAACTGAGCTACCCACTACCAAACCCAACTCCCCCCTTCCCCGCTCCCCCGTGGGCTCCTCCCCTCCCCTCCCCTCGCTCTCGTCTCCACCACCCTCCAATTATTCTCCCCGTTCCTTCTCAGATCTCCGGCCTCGTCCTCCTGTTTTTCCCTACCAGCGTAATTATGCGCCTCTTGTTGTTCTTTTGGCTGCTCGCTCTCGCCTGGCCGGCGGTGGCGGCGGCGACGGAAGCCAGCAGCGCCTACGAGGCGCTGCGCTCCCACGGGCTGCCCATCGGGCTCCTGCCCAAGGGCGTGCGGGACTTCGCCATGGACGACGAAGGCCGCTTCGAGGCGCGCCTGGATACTCCGTGCATCGCCAACTTCGAGAGCGAGATGCGGTACAACGCTAGCGTCGCCGGCACCATCTCCGCCGGACAGATCGCCGGCCTCACCGGCGTTGCCGCTCAGGACCTCTTCCTCTGGTTCCCTGTCCTCGCCATCCGCCTCGACAACCAGACCTCCGGCATCATCCACTTCGACGTCGGCGTCGTCGACAAGCGCTTCCCCCTCTCTCTCTTCGAGTCCCCTCCCGACTGCTCCCCCGACTCCTCGCAGGTCATCCGTCTTTCTTCCCCTCTTCCCCGCTATAAAAATCCAATTTTGTCATTTCCTCTAACGCCTACGCTTCGTGCTTCTCCGCAGAGCCAACCGGGCGAGCTACGTTACCAACTCGAAGACCAAGACACCTCCATTTGAAACCATCGCAGTCGGCGCTCGTCAGTAATGGTTCTACGTAGCTTGGCTTTGGCTTGCTTATATATGTCTGCTTTGTTTATAGCAAACCCATCCCCCTCTGTTCCAGCTCCAATTCAAGCTTAAAAGACTGATGAATTCTCTTTTCTCCATAGAAGAATGATGGCGATGAGGGACTCGCCTAATGTGCAAACACAATTCGCTGAAGAACGGATTGGAGAGCATCCGATGTTTATAAGAGATTCCCGAGTGTTCCTTTTTCCAACCAATGGATTATACTACCGATGTTTATACCAGTTGCTACTCTCTAATCGTGATCGTAACTATCGAATTAGTTGGTATGCAGTGGATAGCCTGGGGCTTGATCCACACCAAATATCTTTCCCATAGCTTCTTGTTTTTGTGAGTGGTGAATGAATTGAATCTTTCTGTATATGCCGGAACCATCTGTCTGTATGTAGTCAAAACCTAGCAAACTATTGGATCTGGAAAAATATATATTCTATTGATTGCCAGAACGACACTTTTCTCTTTCACTTTCTCTTCTATACAATGTGTTGTAGACTACTTGTTCTAATTCGACAATGACAGAATATAGTATGTGTGCTTGTTCTACTCTAATTGTGTCTTGCAACTAGAGATGTGAAGATAACAAGATTCATGCAGTATGGAAGCAGGTTTCAGCTCATCAATGCTCTGGAGATTGAAGTTCATTTAGTTTCCTCCCCAGATTTGTGTTAATATAAATTGATTTCCTGTGCAGATAGAAAACTAAGATGCACTACTTCAGAGAGAATGTTGAACGAAGAAGTTATTGATGTAGCTGGAAAACAGAAAGTGTCATTGTTCGGAGAATGCTCTTGTGAATTTGTCTAACAGTAGGCATGTGAATCTTGTTGTCTTCAGTGCTTGTGGTACGCAGTGTTTTGTGATGGTAATCTGAAGGCAATTCTAGCAGCGCAAGTCACAGTATCAGATGAGATCTACAAACTGTCTATCATCTTACAATCCATTCCAGTGCACAGGCAATTCAGGCTAGTAATCTGTAGCATCCTGGAAGTGAAGTACATTTTGTTTTTCTGATTTGGATAAATCCTGAGCACTGTTTGCCAATGCTGAACAAACAAGACCTCTTCTAATGCGCACTAAATTTCAGCTTCTCTCAAATATTAGTGGATTTCAGTTTTCAGAGTCCATAGCATCTAGCATTCCAAATTGCAGTACTACTGGAAGATAATCAAAAGAGACCCAAACAATGTGTGTAGCTTTCAGATGTGGACTCCAATTCCAATTATTTTTGAACTCTCATGAAACACAGGAAAGAGAGTAACTTCTGCAGCAACAACTTGTGCAAGCAATCAGTGATGGCAGTTTTTGAGTTGTTTTATTTGAGATTAGGAAGTTGGGACAGAGCTAGTGAATGTCATGTCATATCTGCATGTGATATCAGCTTTAGTGCTTCTCAACTGTAGAATCAGGAAGTCACATGTGACAATAGACCCTGTGCTTCATGTTTCGTACATCTTAAAGCTTGAAGTTGAACACACCAAATAGTGAAATGGTTCAGCAACAGTTATGAAAAGCTTGAAGCACGACTGTCATCTTAACTCGAACAACATAAGGAGTACTGGTGCAATGGTTTTAGTTTCTGGTATTTGACAATTAACTGCTTCCATTCTTTGGATGGTGCTTGCCCACATTTAATGTTTCCTTGTGTCCACGAAGTGCATTCATCTGAATACTTATCTTCGACTGACATTGTGCTCTGACGTCTGTGGAGAACACGATGCTGCCATTGAGAAGAACCTAAAAGACAGCTGCTCCATGTGGAGTGATAGAGCCAGGAAAGTGGAATCTCTGGAATATACACTCAATTCCAGACTATAATCCAAAAAGCAACTTGTTTCCAGTCAATTCATATTCTGCATTGGTTAGATATTGTTCCCAACTTTACAAGGGACCAATGCCACTAGTCCTTCACGTTCTAATAGGGGGGGGACCTGCTACAAAGCGTTTGAAACAGGTCAGTTGAAAGGAAATTGGTTCGAAAAGCATGAACAAGCATGATGCTTTAGAATGAATGTTGAGGAATTTAAAGGTAATGGACTTCCAGGAGCTAAGACTGAGGAAGTATAAGAGGAGCAAACAGAAGTAGTCGAACTAAATCCAGAATCAATTCAGGTCATACCTGATTGAATTCATTCTAGGCGCTCGGATAGTAGTCCAAGAGTTTGGAAGGTCCAGGCGCCTAGACAGAAAGAATCGACCTTGATAAAGACCGAAGGAATCGGATCAGATTGGTTCAGTTCGAGGCGTTCGAAAAGGGATCCAGGCACTCGAAAGAGTCTTTATAATGTCATCAATGTGCATAATCAAGCACAACCCTAATTCTACAAATCTCTAATCCTACGGAGCTGCTAAACGCAAATGACATCTTGCTCTTGTGACTGTGGAACCTCTAGGAAAGATGTGTTATGCTCAGGATTTCCAGATCGACCGATTCGAGAGTTTGTTTATTTTAAGTCTTACTATTTTGTAATTTATATTTATTATTGTGATTTGATTGTAAGATGAGTTTCTCCGCCTCTTGAAAGAGTTCTAAAAGGAGATCACTAGTGGATGGATGCCTCTCGTACATAGATCTTGGATGTACTAATCCTAAGGGGTTAGCAACCAAGTAAAATCCATGATTTTTTTGTTTTATTATCTAATATCTACGGCAAGTTCTCTATGAAAGTAAATAGAACAAATGAACGAGTGAGATTCAACCCTTTTCTCTTGCACATGCATGGATCCTACACTATATTCGTCGAAAATATATAAGTTTTGATCCTAGAAAAAATTAACTCCCATCAACTTCCTATTCCACAAGTACAAATTATAAAATATATAACTAGATTAGTTCATACAAACATGAAGAGCTCGAATTTGATATAATTTTTATTTTAAAATATTTTTAATTTATTAAGAATTTGTAATCAAAATTGTTTGACAAAGACAATACATCACAAATTTAATGATATTTTTATTCGTCTAAAATATAAATAATCAATCTAAATAAAACTTAAAAAACATTCGTAATTGAAGATTAAAGGCTTCAATAGGTGTATTTAAAAAAGGAGAAAAAAAACAGGGAAGTGGAAAAGTTAAACTCATGAGTGTTATTGGAGAGAATTTTGCCTTGATTCATTGAATATAGCTAAAGGTACTAACACTTATTTTTAATAACACGAATTAAATTTATATTTAAATTAATTTGATCAAACCAAATATTCACTTCTAGTTTATTTATTTTCTGTTATTAACTTGTACTCAATATATTTTACCCATTTTAAATATGAATTATTCAAAATTTACAAGGACAAAACCCTTGAAAAATTATTAATTTTCATTAATACCCCAGCCTTTATGGAAAGACCAAAAAGCTTTTTTTTCTATAAAGTTTCTAAAATAATCGTTATAGTGGTCAACCAATGCAGCCACATTAGTAAAGTACCACCTACAAAGAATAAATAATCATTTAAAAATAATAAATGGCCATGAAAAAGAAAATCCAATGAGCATTTTTTTTCTTCTAAAATGTAAAAACAGGCCTTGCTGTAAAATTCACCATCCGCCCGTAAAAAAAAAAGTAATCCAAAAATTCTGATTGTGGTGTTTGTTTGTGATAATATTTTAATAGTCTCTTATCAATTATTTTGGAGGCAAGTGCTATTTTCCTTAAGCCAAGGACTAATATGTATGTATAACTTGTAGATTGAACGCACGATGACAAAATTAAAAATTTGTGACATATTTTTCATGTTATTCTTAATCTATCTCATGCAACTGTTTTCAAATGTTGTCCCAAGCTCTTCACTTTTGAGCTCCATTACTTCAAATTCTCAACAAGTAAATAAATACATTAATGAGAAGGCGTAATATCAACTTCGTTGCTCCTGCTTAGTAGCAAATGCACCATTCTAAACTTAGAAAAATAAAATAATAAATTTTTAAAATCAAGGGGTAAATATTAAAGAGCTACAAATTTGTTTTCTTATAAAATAAAATTTTAATATATTATATAAGGGTAAAAGTTTTGGGGGAACGCGACCACCCTTGAGTCCTCTTACATGGACCCTTTACTCTTATCCTAGAGGGTGGCTAAACATTGAATAGTATTAGCAGCTCTAATGTGGCATGGGAACATCTCCTAGAAAATAGACTGCAAACATCTTGTGCACAACATCTATTATTTTAGGTGGATTGTGGTACATTCCAGTGGTAAATTCGTCAATTCGCAACCCAAGTAGGGTAGTTGTGAAGAAGATGTTGGAAAAATATGAATGAAAAAGGGATGGATGAAAGGAGATTTCATTGTGAAAGAGAGTTTAGTTCTATATTGGGGAATAAGTGGTCAGATGATTGATTATATTGAATCATAACTGTTGAAATTGTGAACACGTATAGGGAGAGACTCTTTCTCATATGTGGGCTCACATGGGGTGTGCAAATTCAAGGCTCGAATTATATTGAACCTAGGTGACTCGTGTGAGAGCACAACCTGCGCTCATCGAATATCAAATTGATTGAGGCAAAATTTGCCCAAGCAAATAACCTACATTTTCCCAATCAAATCCATTTACCTGCTCAATAGTATAACATATGTATTAATGTGCCGAATCTGAAATTGCCAATAATTAATGATGAATCCGTAATCATCCATGTGAAACGATCGACCATTGATGGTCATTTGCTAGCATTACGGCCCAACAGATGGAGGTAATGAATGACCATTACTCGACCATTCAAAGCAATCAAGGTTTGGTGTTGCTATATAAGGAGGATGAGATTATGAGCAGATAGGTAGATGTAAATGTAGAATTCATCCACCTTTGTTCGTTCACTTCATTCTTTCTCTCTGTTGAGCACTTTACTTGATAGCTCTTTTGGTGATAGTGTTCGAGTACTTACTCAGTTCACCATGAACAACCAGTGCTTGGTTGTGTACACGATTGTGCCATTATCCTAAGAAATAGACATCCAGCGTGACCTTAAAGCATAGTCGAAGGGGACAAATTTGTATTAAAGAAGCCGCATCAAACACAGACCTTGGTGTCTCAATTTCCCACTCGGTGATTCGGTGACTCGGCGAGCTTAACATTCAATGAGATCAACACTTGACACTCGACGATCTTGACACTCGAAGAGCTTGACAACTAATGTGTGTGTTTTATATAGAGTTTTTGACATTATTTTGCACGCTTTCATATCTTTTGCATTATTTGCATTAGTTTAATTCGGAGAACTGCACTTTCTATTTTTTGATTGACAGGATGTGAAATCAGAGCTTAATTAAAATAAAAAACCTTGGAATAAGAGTTTATAGCAAGGAACATGCTCTGATAGTGTCCATAATGCAAGTGTGTTCCTCTAAGCGAAGTTAGGCTAAAATGAAACGATAGCATGGCCTCTAGTAGCCTTTATCGGTAAGCATGACTCCTATCAACCATGCCATTTTGCAGCCAACATACCAGGTATCCTAAAGCGGTTATGCCGTAGCCGTGCCAACTGGCATGATTGTGATTTTCATCCTGATCCCGTCACGGTCATGACACCAATCATGGTCATGACAGGGCCTTGTCTTTGCCTCCATGATTTGCCACGAGTAGGCCATGACGTTTGTCATGGTCGTGGTTTATGAGCGCTGCGTCGATAATTTTGGAAGGTTTTGTAGGACCAGTGAGGGCGTTAGAGGGGGGGGGGGTGAATAGCGCTTATCGCTTTTTTACACATTTGCAAAAATTTCATTTAGTGAACACAAAGTACACAACAAAAAGTAATAAGTAAAAACAAAATTAAAGAAATTTTTAATTGTACTTGGTTCACAACCTCTAGTTGCTACTCCAAGACCTGCAGTCGTTGACTGCTTTCATTCGGCACTCCACTAAATAACTCTTTCTCATAACAAGAAAGAGTCTCATCTTTATAAATAAGATAGAAACGGTAACACATTTACCATTCCTATAAATTAAGTATAAAAGTCAAATAAAATAAAGCCTATTTATTACCGACAAAAAGGTTGGAGGTTGCCTTAACGTTGCAGCGTCTCGGCGTTGTAGTAGCATCTCGGGAGCTTGGATCGTGTGAACAAGCTTCGTAGAATGAGCGTTCAAGTTGCATATAGGATTTTGGTCGCAGTTGCTTATATGGACCAATTTGGGTGCCTTGATGAGTGAGAGTGTTATTGTATTCTGATGGTCCATTTGGATTTTTGTGTGAACAATTAAATGTTTCATCGATATAATTGGATTGCATTTGTGGCATAATGTATTTTTAGATGATTAATCTAATTTTTATGATTGAATGATTAATTTGGTATTAATTGAGCTTGATTTTTTGTAGGATCCAAATTGAACCACGATCGAGCCAAATTAAGATCGAGTCAAGCGAAAATTGATCAATTCGATAGACCCAAAACTTCATGATCAAGATTAGGATTCAATTGGAGCTGAAATCAGGCTAATTGGTTGAATTGGGCTGACTCAGGTCGAACCAGCTGAATCGACTTGGTTGTGAACAGTACGCGATCAGATCTAAGTTATAACGAGAAAGCTATAGTAACTTTATCGCGGTTGCTGTAGCTTCATCTTCTTCACCATTTTCTCTCAGATTTTCATCGTTCTCGCGCTGCTAATTCCAGATCTTCTTCTTCCAAATTGTTTTCCAGCTTCCAGAAACGATTACAAGCACAGTTTGGTAAGCAATTGGAGGTGGAATCGCATGGTGAGGGTTTCGCCAGAGCTCGATTTTGCTGAATGAGTTTAGCTGAGTTCTTCAGATCTAAACTGATCGAAGCTATCAAATGCATTTGGAGGGATTTTTTGAAGATTCTTGAGGCTTCTTGAGCATTTAATTGCAAGTGATTTGAGGAATATCTGCTTGATCTTCAAATCTCGATTCGGCTTTGTTCGACATCACATAGAGGGTTTCTGTTCTTCGTCGATTGAATCAGATCCAGATCAATCGAGCTGAGCTGAGTGTTGTTCTCTGGATTTTTGTTCTTAGACCAGATCTAGTGTGATGGCTAGATTGGATTTGATTTGTGGAGGGAAGATCTGAATTCTGTGGTTTCTTTTCATTTCTGAACATTGCATTTGATTTTGATCTATTTGTTAATCTGTAGTTAACATCTAAACATTTGATATACTGTCTCTAGTTGTTTGATCATTGGTTCTGAATTGTTTAGATTTTGTTGCATTTGTCAAATCACTGATTTTCATCTCTGAATTTAGCTCACTGTGCAGTATCAACTACTGTTCACCGTATTAGTAGTTGTGTTTGATAATTTAGCTGTTTATGTGATGGTTTAAGCAATTGGTTTTGGTTAGTTAATTGTTGTTAGTTAATTGCATTTGGTTAGATACATTGCATTGTTGTTTTGCCAATAACATTGTGTCTTGCAAGTGGAATTGAGCCCTTAGGAATTCAAGTCGTATTGCTTAAGAACAAATTCAAATTGTTGATTTAAGGATGTCTTGAACTATTGAGTTGAACTTTCAGAATTTTCTAATCTTAGCTTGTGATTTCCTACAATCTGAGGACTTTAACTCTTGCATTTCATAACTAGGGAATGATAAGTTTCAATGTAAGCTAGTTTAGGTTTTATTGCTTGATCTCATATTGAATTGAATATTTAGGTTAGATTGGTACTTAGGTTTTATTGCTTGGTTTCATGCATTGTTCATTAACACATTGAATTCTCATTACATTTTATTTGAAAAACACCGAAACCCCCATTTATATAGAAAAATCTAAAAATAATGGCATCTTAGCTTGATTCAGATAAACTCTCTACTAGTCCTTGTTAGATTTGAGAGGTGTCCTAAGACAATCGTCTTACGGTTATACTATTTATTAGATAAATAGCAATTCACTATTTGAGTGCACATTCCATATGTGTTTGATTGGATCTTAAACTCGAATACTGAATGTCCACAATACGATTCATAGCATGAGAGAATTTGTGATTAGATCACAACTCGTGAGCATCTCTATATGTGTAATTATAAGCGTATTGAAATTATCCCTAGTCAAGGAATTGATGAGCACGGACGTCATCAATTCTGTCAAGACTAGCACGTTTTGAACTCCTTGGTTAGCCAAGCAGCTGATCTTACTGTTGTCAACATTAGATATTGAGAGTTAAACGTGGATGTTGGTTAAAGGTAACTAGTTCATTGGAGTGACCTGCCATGAGACTTCATATGGTTCAATTCATATGTCAATGAAGATCTCAATGTAGATTAAGTGCGAGTTTCCTTTGACTTGCGGTATTCAAGTCATCTTGGTCACGGAGGCTTATACTTTGACATCTTAAGTAAGCATCTCCGAGGAGGTGTGGACCCGAGATGATTGGGTATAAGTCGAAGTGTTCGAAGGTGTTTGAATAGCCCACAGAGGATTCACTGCTCCTTGGAAAAAGGAGACGTATACCCTGCGGCCGCTTGTCAGGATTGTTACTAAAAGTCTTTGGCCAAAGCATAACATGTCAAGAGTATGAGACTCTTGGATACATGTACGAGTAACTTGAATCCATAGGACAAGAAAGCAGCTTGGGCTAGGTGTGATGTAGTCAGCCTAGTGGGGACTGACACATAGACCATGTCCTGAACCAAGCGGGTATAAGACGGTAAAAGGAATGAGACACGATTCAGTGTAGCTGCTGAAAGGTTTAGAACTGTTCTGGAATCAATCGTTAATTTTTCGATCAATTGGGGATCATGATATACTACTAGGTGTCACTCATGATCGTTCCGTAATTAATGGTTAATTACGGACGGCCAACATAGCCGGGAACCTATTGGGTCACACGCACAACAAGTTCTCCGAAGGACTTAAAACGAGTTTGAGAATTAGATTCTCAGAATGAGAGAAATAAAATCTGGTTGAACCAGACAATGGACAAAATGATGGAACTCATCTTACGAAGACGAAACGAACGAAATTGATTTCGTTTGAATCAGAGCTCGTTTGGTTAGTGAACCGAACGATTCGATTTTGAACCGAATTGAACCAACTTGGTTTGGTTCACGATGGAAGAGGTTTTGGAAAAATGGAAGAGATGAGTAGATTCGTCTTGCGAAGACGAATCGAACAAAATTAGTTTGGGTCAAATCGGAGTTCGTTTGGTTATTGAATCAAGCAAACCAAGAATGAACCTAGTTTGCTACAGTACTGATTCGCTACAGTGTTTAGGGTTTAAACTTGGTTCAGCCCGTTGCCATCTGCACTCGGTTCAACCAGTACCCACCGAACCCTAAACCTATATTACTGTAGTTTTCTCATCAGAACGGTGATAGCGATTTTGCCCTGTTCATCATCTTTCTCTTCTCCTCGAGCACGCGCTGGCTGCAGATGGGAAAACCCTAGCCACCGCCGCAGAGAGGGCTCCTTCTTCCTTGTGAAGATGGCGGCCGAACCTGAGGCCATCTTCTCCTAGCCACTGCGTCTTCTTCGCGAGTGCAAGGAGCAGCAAACCCAAGCCGCGTTTCAACCTTCTCCTCCCCTCCTCTGCTCTTCGCCGCCACCGCCAAGATCGGGTTTCTTCTTCCCGCGAACGCTGCTGGCTCGAGTTCCTCCTCCGCCCGAGCGTCGCCAACTGCGAGGAGGAGAAGCTAGAGCAGCTGTGGCCGACCGTCGACCATCGCGTGCAACCAGCAGTGTGCTCTGTTCTTCTCTGAGAACAGAGTGTCGCTGGACGTGATGAAGGGGAAGGAGCATAGGACGCCGCCCCTTTCTTCTGCCGAGCCCGACGACCACAGTAGGGAAGAACACCGCAGGGAGGTCTCTGTAGGATCGGGATACGCGCTAGAGGGGAGGTGAATAGCGCGTATGGCTTTTTGAAAATCATTCGTTATCTATACACAAACTTGCAGCGGAATTAGAAATAAATACAAGGGGACACGCGGGATTTACTTGGTTCCTAACCCCCCAGGATTAGTACGTCCAAGGCCTAATCACGGGAGGCGTCCATCCACTAGTGGTCTCCTTTCTGAACTTCGTTCGGAGGTGGAGCAACCCGTCTTACAGTCTAAGAAGTACAAAATCAATTAACAGCAGAAATTAAGAGCAGTAAAATAAAAGCAAACTCTTGTAGTCAATCTAGAAGTCCTGAGCGCCTCGCACCCCTTCTAGATCTTCCCCGACTGCAAGAACTTGGCCTTGTTGCGTTCGACCAAAATATTTACAATCGATCATATCAACTTTTATTTCTGCCTGCAATCGACTATGTTGTAATTAGTTTACTTCCCAAATTGATTGTCCAACCTTCTGCTCGATTTTGGAATTCATAAGTTGATTGCACTAGTTAACTCTTTAACCTTCTGTTTCTTTTTAAAATTCACTAGTTGATTGCACTAGTCGCTTGTTCAACCTTCTTGTCCTTTCAAGAATTCATTAGCTAACTACATAAGTCGCGTGTTCTGCCTTCTATTTCATTCCAAATTCATCAATCAATTGTATTACTGCACTAAACACGCCTTCTATTTCATTCCAAATTCATCAATCAATTATATTAGTGCACTAATCAACATTTTGTTCCATTTCATGCTAAATTACAAATTCAAATGCATTATAATTTCCATCAGTCAACTACTCAAACCACAATCTCAGTAGTCATTTGTGGTATTGATTAGACGACTTTAACAATCTACATAGTCGACTGATCTAATACAATGAATCCAGACTTGTTTGAATTTAAGGATTGTATACTCTTGTGTAATAGTCAATTATTACCTCAGTATGAGTTGAATGAGGCACCATGACTCGACCCATCTATAGGATGAGTCGGCCAAGCTTTGAAACTATCATAGTCCTAGGGTTACAAAAATTCAAAGATCTCATGTTAGAAGCATACATGATGCCAGAAGGCCTCTATGCCAACTGGACTTTCATGCCAGGAGTCTCACCACTTTGAGTTTCCTTTGCTTGGAGTCTCACCATTCTAGATTTTCCTTGCCATGATCCTTTTTGGACTTTATCCACCTAGCATTCGACACTTCTTGCCTACTAGATCTTCTACCACATCCATCTACTAAGAATCCGACATTCCATGTCTACCAAAACTACCATCTATGTCGATCTACCTAGCATCCGACATCTCATGCCCGCTAGGACTTTCATCCATGTCCATGTGTCAAGCATCCGACATCTCATGTTTGCTAGTACTTCCATCCATGTCCATCTACCTAGCATCTGACATCCCATATATATCTGCTAGGACTTCCATACAACCTATCAAGTTTTCTACTCCTGCACATTTGACAAAACATTAGACCACAATAAATACTTAACTTAAATCTGGCCCAAAAATCAAAATCATACATTGCACATGTTTGGTTAGATCGTATCAACAACCCTCCAAAATATGCATCATACATACATGAACAACAATATTCCCTTTTTGATGTTTGACAATCTATTAAGTTAAGGTGATAATCAAGAGTATAAAATGAGTAGTAAATATTGTTGGTACAAGGAGCACCAAATGATCGAACCAGAATTTTGATAATGGCAAAGGGTTCAAGTTAAGCTTGTGAAGTTGACTAATGAGTTGAATTAATTGTGCAGGTAGCATAGGGAAGTCCTAGTTGAGGCTAGGAAAAGAAAGTCCTAATTGCGGCTAGGCAAAAGAAGTCCTAGTCAGGAGGATTGGACAAGGAAGTCTTGGTCAGAAGGACTGGGTAAGGAAATCTTAGTTAGGAGGACTGGATAGGAAGAGTTGACAGATCAGAGTACCAAGCGGAAAAGTCTAAGTAGGTCTGGAGAATCGGACGTCTAGTGGTGGAAGTCCTGGGGGTCGAGGGTTAGATGTTGAGCAAAAGTCCAATAGGTATGGAGGATTAGATTTAACAAAGATAAATTCTCCCAAGTTGAGTGGGTGAGGACGTGTTCCCGGGAAGGAAACAGTAGGCGCCAGTCTGATCTAGGGTTTCACTGAAAATCTAAAAGTCAAGATTAGACAGTTTGCTAAAACTGTCAAGTTTTTGCTTTTATTTTGTTCTGGACAAACCTTGTGATGCAGGAAAAGAGGAACTGAAACTTTAGATTTCAGGCGTCCCAATTTGGATCCGGGCGATCGAACGGACCAGACACTCGGAAGGGATCCTGGTGCTTAAACGTCAACCGATCGGGCCAGCAAGGGAGGATGAGGTGGTAAGTTCTTAGTGATCAGGATACCTCAGCCTCTAGGCGTCCGGAAAAGACTCCAGGCACCCGGATATGGATAAGGCGTTGTGGAGTTAAAGTTGATCCGACAACCTTCACGTCAGCATCCAGGTGCTCGAAAGGGATACAGACGCCTTGAAGATGTTGAGTCAACATCGGAAGCGAATTAACAAGATGACGTAGAGGCGCCCAGAAGGAGTTTCAGGTGATCGGATTGACTTATATATGCAGCTACGAGGGGAAACCCTAAAAGCGATAATTTACACTACTATGATAACCTTCTGCGCGCACCAACATATCCGAGATGCCGTCGTAACGCCGAAGAGCTGCACCAACCTCTACGCTAAACATCTACTCTATTAGTCGGTAATTTTACATTTGCTTTTTATGCTTAAATTCTTAGGATAATAAAATATCCTTTGTAAAAGTGAAAACTCTCTCTCGTAAGAGGAGAATTTAATAATAAATTATCCGTCAAAAATGATCAAGGACCGTGAACTTTGTAGTAATAACCTGTGGCTGCGAACTAAGTAAATAAAAATGTTAACTTTTTTTTCTTTTCATTGCATTCCACACTTTTATTTTTCAAAAGTTTTTCTAATGAGTAAAAAAATAATGAACGTGTTATGCATCTCTCTCTAGCACTGAACTCTATCTTACAAATAATAAACATCTTTGATAATAAAAATTATAATTTATCCAAGTAAACATTGGGCTAAAACATTCATCCAAGGGAAGCAGAAACAGTTTGGCTCTTTGACAATGATGTGCGTCACGTTATCATCATCCAAACCAAGGAACGCAAACGAAAACAGATCATGAGAGGTGTGGAGCACAGTTTGGCGATTCGGATAGAGCGGTGGCAAGGCAAGCAGCCTCTCATCGTCCCCTTCCCTTTCCTCCTGGTGTGGCGGTGGCAACCATGGCCCTTCTCACCTCCGTCGCCTCCCATCACCCTTCCCCTCCGCCGCCTCCACCAGCACCTTCCCTTTCCTCTCAGGCCCTCACCTTCAAATCATCGTGCCTTCGATTTCCCCAACCCTCTCTCTCTGGTTTGCATCAAATCTATTTTCAATTTCTCCTCATCTGATCCTGTCAACATATTACCCCCCTCTTTCTCATGCAGGTTTTCCGTCGTTCATCGGTGGTCGTCTAGCACTCACTGTGCGGGGAGGAACGGCTTTGCGCTCCACATTACCAGCATCTCCTTCGGTCGTCTCCTCTTTCAGTGACCTCTTCGATTTTATATGCGCAGGTCCTCTGATGAAGCAGTTAGGCTTCACTGCTGAGACGGTGGCAGAGTCCATCGACAACTGGATTACAAACGGAGTGCGCCTTTGCCAATTGTTCCGACTCAATGATCTCAGCCTATCTCCTCCTGAGAAGGCCAGGATCTACCACTACTATGTGCCGGTGTTTTTTTGGTGCCAAGAACAGCTCAAGCGCCACCGAACCACGTTCGGCGATGACGTCGATGTTCCTCCACTCGTGGTATACCGCAAATCGTCACTTCATTCTTCACTAATATTAGAAATAGCTGTTAGAAAGAAAATACACATTTGCGTGTTGTCTTCTGTTTCTTTGTCTTTTTTGGGTGCACAATTTCTCTGTTCAAGTTAAAAGGATCTATTTTTTTTTCACAGATTGGCGTCAGTGCTCCTCAAGGCAGTGGAAAAACTACCCTTGTTTTTGCACTCGATTATCTTTTTCGGAAATGTGGGAGGTATGCCACTATCCTTAAACTCATTTACACTGGCAACTTATATTTCGTTAAGTGAAGTAAGTTCTAATGGAATGTAGGAGATCTGCAACTTTATCAATTGATGACTTCTATTTGACTGCTGAGGAGCAGGTACACATACCAACATTTTGTATGCACTCTCCTAACCTTCTTTCCCGTTCTCACTTTCACAACTGATTATTAGTTGTATATTTAGGTGAAACTAAGGAATCAAAATCCCAGCAATGCTCTATTAGAGGTGCTAAAAAAGGGTCATTACCCCCCTATATTGGACTACATATTCAATCTTGCATGCGATCATGGCCTCCCTTTCAAGTTTTTAGATGCTACATAGTGAAGTAATCATTTAACATTTTTTCAGTTCCGTGGGAATGCGGGAAGCCATGACCTACAATTCTCCATTGATACTCTTACATCCTTAAAGAAATTGACAAATAATGGTATTGTTCTATTACTAAATTCATCTGTAGGGATTCTATTATTTGATATAGATCTGAGCAAACTGTTATCAGTTTCATTACATAAAAGTTATAAGTGCTTGCTGAATAACCATTCAGGTGCAAAGATGAAACTACCACGGTATGACAAGGTACACTTATCATCTTAATTTCCTCCTTTTTAATTTTTTCCATTTTTCTATATGTTAATTACCATTGCAGTTCTTTATTCGCATAGTCAGCTTATGGAGGGAGGGGTGATAGGGCTGACCCTTCAACATGGCCTGAGGTGGAAGGACCTTTAGAAGTATACTTTCTTAAATTCCAAAACATTTAATGCTTGCTCCATCTTAGATATAACGATTAGAAGTTTACTATTTTTGTTTTTCTTTTCCTCTAGGTCATTCTATTTGAAGGTTGGATGCTTGGATTTAAACCACTTCCAAATGATGTAGTAAATGCAGTTGATCCACAGGCAAGTTCTTTAGTGAATGCACTTGCATTCTATTTATTTTATTTTTCTCTGTCTTATTGTCTTTTTTTCATGGTTATGGCCAAGGCCCCAAAGCAACATTTTGAGATTAATACAATGATATGAGGGGAGACCTCAAACAACTGAGAAATAATGTGGCTTGCTTCTGCTTTTGCTATTTATTAATTTGAAACTGCTGGATTTTAGCTCCAAGTGGTAAACGAAAACCTCAAAGCTTACTATGATGCATGGGACAAGTTTGTTGAAGCTTGGATCATCATCAAGATTAAGGATCCCAATTGTGTATACCAGTGGCGACTGCAGGTTACTACATTTTGATAAAATAAAAAATTGCTCATGTTGTTTCATTTGGTCTAATTTCTTTATCATTCTTACATCTTTCATTCTAGTTACTTTAGTATTCGTACTTTCATATTAGATCCTTAATTCCCTTCTTTCTTGTGGATTTTAGGCAGAGGTGGCTATGAGGGAAGATGGGAAACCAGGCATGTCTAACGAAGAAGTGAGTCATCCTTCTCTTGGTTTTGTTTTCTTGTTCCACTACTTAACCCAACACTTTGAGTAAATTAGCAAATGCTTTTTAAAAGTATAAATATCTTTTTGATAATCATGTTATTTTTATTATTGCTAGAACGTAATGATTAGAGTTGAAAGAAGAATCAAAATGGTTTGAGTGTTAGGCTGAAAAAATTATCGAGCCTTCATGGTGGCAAAAAGCTTTTTTTTTAAAGCTTTTTGTTGCAACAGTTATTTAGCATTAAATTGATGTTTATGCATATGAGTGAAGTGAATTACCAAAAATAATAAATTTAGGAGAAAACTATCATTGTGTCTCAACATTCAAGTATAACAAAAAAAAAATTGATGCAAATAAAATAAAAATATCTAATGAAATGTATTTTAGTAAAAATGAACATACTCTATGATTACAATTTAATTAATTTCTATATTTGTGGATATTTTGCATCACAAAAAAGAATTAACAATAATAATAATCAAGTCTTTATCCTAATAAGTGGGGTCATTTATATGGATTATTCTACACCATTGGGTTTGATTCTTTATTATATCCTTAACTATATTTAAATGAGTTTCATCATATTTTATCATTGTTAACCAAGTCTATTTTGGTCTCCCTCTTCTTTGATTAATGTGCATATTTGTCATGGTCTCACATAGGTTAACTGAGATATTTATTGATCTCCTAAGTACATATCCATATAATCTTAAATGCATCTCTCAGAGTTTTTCCTCAATGAGTGCCACTTTAACTCTCTCTAATGTTCTCATTTATTATTTTATCCATTCTCGTATATTCGCATATTCACCTTAATATCCTCATCTCTGCGACTCTCATCTTTTGCTTGTGTGTTTGTTTCGTAGCCTAATATTCAACTCTATATAATATAATAGGTCTAACTATCATTTTTTGAAACTTCCCTTTAAGTTTTAGAGATAACTTACGATTATAAAAAACACTTGATACCTTCCATTTTAACCATCGTACTAGTGTCCTATGTAAAACATCTCTATCAATCCCTCAATTCTTTTGCAAAATTGATCCTACATATTTAAAGTTCTTAGTTGACGATAACTCGTCATTTATTATCTTAATAATTGTCTTACTATATCCAATACTATTAAATTTAAATTTTATATATTCTGTATTTACTTATAAGTCTTTTACTTCTAGTGTTTTTCATTAAAATTCGAATTTATTAGATATGTCTAGTGAGTTCATCCATGACTAATGTAAAAAGATATGAACTTAATGTTGTTGTAGTTTACCTCCAGAGTTTCGATGTTTAACAATGTACCTAGGTCTGATTAGTTTAACCAAGGGTTGATCCAAACATGAACTAATGTTTGGATATGAGTGAAGTCTAGTCAGGTCGAAATTGTGAGTCAGATACTTAAATCATTTGGGTGTGGTACAAGTGAAAGCAGAGTAGAAATTGTGAGAAGAAGAGATTGCTATGCACATAGTATTTATTGGTTTGAGGGGAGAGAGAAACCTATGAAGATCATGACCACAATCTTTGGAAAAGAGGAGCCATTTTGCGATTGTTTTAGTTGTTTTCATTGTCGATTCAGATTTAATTTTGAATTTAATTATGGTGGCCATAGCTACTTGCCTATTACTAGCTAGATATGACAATCATGGAATGGAAAGACCATTGCCAAAACTGTGGGCCATGTTAATCTTGGACTGTTACTAAGCAGAGAACTCGGTGGAAGGATTTGGGAAAAAAACATCTAGATTTCGGTGGAAGGATTTGGGAAAAAAATATCTAGAGAGCTTGGCTAGAGACTTGAGACGGAAGTGTCGACATGCTAATAGAAGAGGTCAATTAACCTTTGACCTCCTAGGCGAGGTCAGTCGACCTCCTAGGAGAAGTTTGTCTTTTGATCCTAAGTCTTTACATACGCAAGTGATATGCTGACCTAGAGTAGGACCTCGTAGATGTGACCTACTAACTTGAAGTATGGTCGTAATCATGGGGCATCGCTATCCCCCTTAAAGTCGAGTTGAGCTATACAGCCAAGTCAGGGTATCCATCTTAATTGGATGTATGTTGATCCGCCTAAGTGAAGTATGATTTAATTTAAATTCCCACTTAAGCATTGATTTGGGTGCCATTAATTTCAAATTTAGGTGTCCTTAACTTTGATTTAAGCACTCATAATTTTGAAATTTTCTCCATGGCTTTGCTTAACCATCATGTAATGTCTGATAGTAATTGCGTCGGATTGACAAAGGGAATGCTTAATCTTCCCGAGGACTTCTATGTTGTTGGATTTGCTAAAATTAATGGTCTAGCAGAAAGCCTAAACATGATATAAAGGTTTAGGGTTTTCCCTTCTTCTATATGTCATTTTTTTGGTCCTCAACCTAGTGCCTCCCCTCTATAAGTCCTTTGTGTCCTTTTCTTGCCACTATCGTTAGGCCATGTCCTTATCTTTGTATGGAGTTGTTCGTTTGTCATGCTGATAGGTTTGGGAAAGGTCGTCAGGGGCCACCCTAGTGGCCTCTATTGAGGTACGATTAGCATTGACCTAAAGGCCTTGGTTTGAGACTCGGAGGCCTTATTGATTCACCATGTTGTTTCAGCGATTTGAGAGGGGTACGAGATTCCTCCGAGTTTCAAAATAATACTCCCTAGGTCGAGTGACCAACCACATCTTCCTCCATCGAGGTCTATCCACTTCTTTGTTGGTTAGTTGGAGGGTGGTCTTTGCTCCCCCACCCTCCTTTCTTTCAGCAGGTAACTACTTCTTTTGGCATTTGTCTAAGTCAACTGGCCCTTAATTCTTTTTTGCCTTCTCGCTGAGACGACGGTTGTTTTTCGGCATTTAGGTCTTCCTCTTACCCCTCCTTCTACTCTTATCTTAAAAAGAGTTGAGGTCGAGGTGTTTTATATTGTTGCCCGACCCGATTCCTAGTTTTTAGGGATTTAACTATCCTTCAATTAGCATTGGAAAGACTTCTTCCTTTGTGTCCATCTTGCCCTTCCCTTCCAATTTCCACCCTCTAGGAGGAGAGTTTCACGCCAATGCTTGAATAGGGCATGTATAAGGAAGGGGAGGTCTTCCTTGCCCTTCTTTGTTGTCAAATCTTTAGGGCTCTTTAAGGATGACACTATGACATCAATGTCCTCATCAAGGAGCACCTCCTCTACCACTACAAGTTGAGTCCTCTAGAGTTCGAGCTCAAGAGGCCATAGGTTGCTTGTGACTCTAGTTTGTTTCATGTAGATTGTGATTGAGGTCGGACTTCAATTTTGTCTCCCATATAGGAGGTTGAGGGGGCTCCCTTAGTACAAAAGAGGCAATGGTTGGTTCTCCCCTCCGAGGCTTTGGAGACCCTAGAAGTCCACCACGAGGAGGCCCTAATAAAGTTTCTAGAGACTTAGCGACATTTTCAAATCCTCAACCCTCATCATTTGGGGGACGACCCTCAGTTGTAACTGAGCCCGACCACAACCCTTATTCCTTTATCAATGGGTGAGCAAGTAGCCTTTGATATTGAGATCCTACAATCAACCAAGTTTGCCCACATTGGCGGATCTACAAACAATATGCCACTTATAACTGAACCAACTCATGGACCATCTAACTTGTCAACTAGCCCATGTAAGGTCACCATCCTTATGTCTTGGGGATGGTGTGGTTATCTACTAGAAGGAGCATCGATCAACTTCCCACACAGTGAGTAGACCTTGCTGAGCCTCCCTCCTAAGGCTTTTGAACTTGAAATAATTATTGTAATTTCTATGAAAGGGACATAAATGAATTTATATTTAAATGAATGAAATAACTATTTGAGGCTAATTTGTATTGATTACATCTGAACTTAGTACGAGAAGGTTAATCCTCGAGTCTTCAAGCGAACCTTTAAGGTCAAGAAGAGAATAATAAGAAAAACTCATCTTGTGACCTGAGGAAACATTTGAGGTTGGGGAGGCTTAGGAGACATAATAGAATAACTCGATCTTGTGACTTAGGTGAACCTTTAAGGTTCGGGAGAGATGGGAGAGCTTTATCCCCAGAGCTTGGGCAAATCTCTAAGATTGGGGAGAGGAAATGAAGCTCGATCGTAAGACCTTGGGCAAACAAAGGAGATTATAGAGCTCGATCCCGAGACCTTAAGTAAACGTCTAAAGTCAAGAAGGGATAAGGGACCTCGACCTCAAGAAATTGGGTGAATCTTTGAGGTCAAGGATAGATAAGGGAGTTCGATTCTGAGACATTGGGCAAACCTCTAAGATCTTGGTGAGATGATGGAGTTTAGTCCTATGATCTTGGGTGAACCTCTGAGGTTGGTGCATGAGGTTAGGGAGATAAGAGAGTTTGATCTTGAGGTTTTGAGGGAACTTTTAAGGTTTAGGTTTGGGAGAGATGAATCTCGATCTTTAGATCTTGGGCTAATATTTGAGGTTGTGGAGAGATAAGAGAACTCAATCTTGAGGCCTTAGGCCTCTAAGGTCCAGAAGAGATAAAACTCAAACTCAATCCTAAAGCCTTGTGTGAATCTCTGAGGTTAGGAGAGATAAGCTCATTCTAGAGACCTTGTGCAAACCTTTGAGGTCTGGGAGAGTTAGAACTCGAACTTAGTTCGAAGACCTTGGATAAAGCTCTAAGGGTAGGGAGAGATAAAGGAGCTCGATCCTGAGGCCTTGGGTGGAGCTTTAAGGCCTGAGAGAAATAATGAAGCTTGATCTCGAGACCATGGGCGGACCTTTGAGGTCAAAAAGAGATGGAATTAGAACTAGATTGTGAGACCTTGGGCGAACTTTTGAGTTTGGAGGAGAGATAAAGGAGCTCGATTCTAAGACCTTAGAAGAACCTTTATTATTGGGAGAGATAATGATGCTTAGTTCCATGACCTTAGGTGAATCTTTGAGGTTTAACAGAGATAATAGAACTCAACCTTGAGACCTTGGGCAAATTTTTGAGATTTGGAAGAGATGGAACTCAAACTTGATCTTGAGATCTTTGACGAATCTTTGAGGTTGGGGGGAGATAAGGGAACTCGATACAAAGACCTCAGTTGGACCTCTGAGGTCTAGGAGAGATGAGACTCAAATACAATTATGAGACCTTGGGCGAACCTTAAGATTTGGAAGAGATAAGAGCCCGATCTCAATGCCTCGAGGAACCTTTGAAGTTTTGGAGTGATAAAACTCTATCTCAAGACGTTAGGTGAACCTTTAAGGTTGTGGATAGATAAGGGAGTTTGATCTTAAGATCTTGGGCCAACCTCTGAGGTATTGGAAAGATGATGAAGCTTGATCTCAGAGCTTTGGAAGCTCACGTGGGGAACTCTATTTCTGCATTGTGAAAGAACTTCTATTTTCTTAAATTAGTGTTAAACAAATATTTAAAATAAAGCACTTTAAGTGATTTGGATTTAGAGGGGGCATCCTCCATTTTCATGCTCTATTAGTGACCCCCTTCTGAGACATCGAGTGGGATGGTGGTCATCATCTGGCCTTCTTCAAGGTGCTCTCTCTTTTCTTGAGGTGTATCTCATTGTTCCCGGCTTGATCCTGTCTCCTCTACGTGTCCACCACGAGGGACCTCGGATGATGTGCCACTCGTCCTTTCTCCTTTAGGCCTCTCTTTAGGACGAGAAAGGACCTCACTCGTGGATTATTGTTGATAACACACTTTATTCCTCGACCTAGCTTTTAGCAGTTTTGAATGGCATGACCATACTCACGATTGAATGAGTAGAAGAGGTTGTATTTGTGCCATTTAAGCCCTTTCCTAAAACCCTAGACTCGTTGCAACACCCATTTCTCTTCATGATTCTTCTTCACAAATCTACAACACCATAACTTTTGGATACTTTCAAAGGCGTGTAAGTGGCGAAGTGCCCTAGGTGCTCGACCTTCTCAGGGGGCCTCTATTCTGTCCTTCTTTCTCCTTCTCTACAAGTTAGGCTATCTACTTTTGTTTACTCCATTTAATCTTCTAGGTTTCCTAATATTGATGTATTTCTCGGCTGGTCCTAAGAGCTCATCATAGTTGAATAGGGTCCTTTTCACTAAAGCGAGAAAGAACTCCCCAACTTGGAGGTCTTGAGAGAAGGCACTAACATCTCAGGAGTGGTAGAAGCTATTTCCAAAATTGTTTGAGTGAAGTGCTCGATGTATTCCTGAAGTAACTCTGCCTACTCTTGCTCTTTAAGTTGGGGGCTGGTTTAGTATTTTGTCACCGATGAAGTAGTGAAAGAACACTGAGCTGAAATCTTCAAAGGATTGAATTCTGTTAGGTTGTACCATGTTGAACCATTGTTAAGCCAGCTTGACTAGAGTCGTCAAGAAGATTTAGAATTTGACTATATTTTGGTATTGATGCAGTAGGGTGGTATTCTCGAATTTGCTTTGATGGTCCTTAGCATAGTGGAATTATTGTATTCCCTCACGTGTAATGGTTAGAAATTAGCTGGTAACTTCTTGGCTAGAATTTTTGTTGAGAAAGGAGTTCCCCTACACGACGTGGCTCCCCTTGCCTCCTGGCTTGTTAGGCTCATCATGTAGCACTTTCTGGTTGTCTAGGTGGGTGTGGGCCTCTCGAGTAGCATGAGTTGTAGTTTCTCGGGGATGCTCATTCAGGAGTCCAAGTCCTCTACTCAGTCTTTCAAGTTGGGAGGATTCTGAGCAACACTTCTCTTGAGGGCCTTCTCCAGTGTAGTAGCAATCAGCCGAGTCAGCTAAGCCAAAGCGATATACCCTCCTTCTCCAAGTTGTTGGATGTGGGCTAGTTGCATCAACTAGTGAATAACTTACTTAGGGTTTCTGGATTAGCTCTTGTTGTTACCAGCTCAATGTCTTCGCTTGATTCAATCAATTTCTCATAGACCGTGTCAAAATGATAATACGGATATTTACTATTAAGTTGGGTGTCAAGGTGGCAGTCATGATGTGGGGATCATCTAGTGAGGTGGAGATGCAGTCCGACTTGCACTGCATGGTCCGACCTCACTAGAGTGTAGTGAAAATGAAAGCAGAGTAGAAATTGTCAGAAGGTGAGATTTCAAACTTGTCAACGGTGCACATACCTCGTCAATGATGCACAAACCTGAGTATTTATAGGTGTAAGGGGTGAGAGAAATCTGCAGAGATTGTGACCACTATCTTTCAGAAAAGATGGGTCATTTTGTCATTTCAACTATTTTAGTTGTTTCTAGTATTGATCCCAATTATTATCAATTAATTATGACAATTTTAATTTCTTGACCATTACTAGCCAAAGTTGGTGATTGTGGAAGGATCGTTGCCAAGACTATGAGTCACATCAACCTTAGACCATTATTGATAAGAGAACTTACGGAACCGAGCTCAATGTACACGTGACTGACCGAACAGGGTGCTTGGGAGATCGATCGGGCTGAAGGCTTAGGAGATCAAGCTCTATAGAGAACTTGGGAGGAGCTGAGTTCTGAGTGGAGAGTTCGACTAAGCTCATCCTTAGCATAACTAAAGACTTCATGTAAATCTAGCTGAGTTCTGAGTGGAGAGTTCGACTAAGCTCATCCTTAGCATAACTAAAGACTTCATGTAAATCTAGCTGAGTTCTAGTGGAGAGTTCGACTAAGCTCATCCTTAGCATAACTAAAGACTTTATGTAAATCTTCATAAGTGTTGACATACCGACCTGGTGTAAGAGATCGGTGGATCTGCAAACCTAGGAGAAGTCAGTTTTTTTTTGGTCCTACATCTCTATATTCAGAAGTGGTATGCTTAACTCAAGTAGGATCATGGATCAAGTAAGGTCATAATCATAATGCATTATGCATCATTATAAAAACTTAAATTTCACTATTGATTATATTATATTTGCTAATTCTATTTGTATAATATTTGTTGCTATTAATTAATTAATATGTTATTACTTGCACCTATGTGTATTCAATAATATTGTTGTAAATGGTTGTTTACTTAATATGAGGTAGAGAAAATAAATTTAATTAAATGGAGAAGATTAAATGTTGAGTGTGATAAAATGGTTATGAATACACGAAAATTTCCATCTCTAAAGGGTTGTATGATCCATCATTTGATAGGGTGATTTTACTAAACCCAAAATATATGCAAATGTGACACTAAAATAATTAATTAGCAAGACAAATAGGAATAAAATAAGAATTTGAAAAGAGGCTGAAAGCATAGGTGATACAGAATTAGGAGGCAAACTTGGTGAATATAGCTTTAAATATATATTATGGACTATCAATTCATCTTGACGTCTGCAACTGAAGGCAATTCAGCGTCACATCCTCCATTGTCTAATGATTTGGATGCTTATTCAGACTAAGCATGGATTTACAACTTTTTAAATTTGTCTTGCATTCAGCTTTGCAGTTTAACAATCATATTGATGATCTTCCATAATTCACAGTATTTATTATTTTGCATATCAAATCGCTCTTGGGTTATTACTAAAATACCAGGACATGAAAAATGCGTGCAGGTTTTGGACTTCGTATCCCGTTATTTACCAGCATATAAGGCCTATCTTCCGACACTCTACGCTGAGGGACCGAAGGGCCTCCATCCAGATCGCGTTTTAGTTATTGATATTGACGAGGAGAGGAATCCAATCTCTGAAGATTGACAACTTCAAAATCCTATTTCCAAGTGCCTTTTGCCCCCTACATTACCCTGCCTCTTGTAAAATAATAATTTGTAAAAAAAAAAGGATCATCACAATCAACAATTGGACACTTTGAGCATCCACAACCGTTTAGTTGGGTGTTTACATTAATTCAATGATGGATATCTCTTACTATAGAAATAGAAAACATAGCAGTCATGTAAATTCATACACTAAAACGTTAAGAGACATTACAATTTAATACAGTTAGGAATGGATGGTATCAGAGCGAGGAAAGGAGATATATAGATAGAGACCTAGTCACAATCTTTGATTATTTTAATTGAAGGCATGGGGAAGAGTACCAAAAATGATATCTAAATGATGGAGATTGCTAATGCGGAAATTTGCTATTGAGTTGGAGGTTGATGGGGGTGATAAAATTATTATTATTTTATTTTCTTTTGTCATTTATACCTTTCAAAATTAAAATTTATAATTAATCAAACTCCTAAATATTACTTAGGTAATATAACAGAGGTCCGGATTGTCTCTCATGAACTCAATAATGGAAGTTATCCTACATATATGCTACGGGATTTTTATTTGTTAATCATTCTTATTTTTCTTAACTATCTACCCAATCCACTTATTAACAATTTAACTCTACAATTAATAAAAGAATGCTAAGTTCACATAATTACAAATTACAATCCAACATACATTACAATCACAAATCATTCACACAATACAATACATAAACAATTTATTAACACAATCAAGAATTGGGAACAACTATACTACAACATCATTCACTTAGTCAATAATTACAACAAGTTTGTTCTATTTATTACAATAATAATCTATTACATGAATTCTATTCATTAACACAGTTTAAAAATACAACATGATTTTCATTCATACAACATGTACAAACAAACATACAGTATAAATTCCATTCGTACCATACAACAATAATATACAATATACATCATACAACATCACTCAAACAACATAAAACATACACCCATGAATTACTATAACTCATAGTGATGGCCAACATAATTAAATCTATTTTATTCAAGCATCACAACATTACAACCGAAATAATTGCAACTTAAATTCACAACAATACATAATCCATGTGCACATAAATCAAACAACTAAAGCATTGATTTCAACCGGCTATAACAACTTCATACTATCCAAATATTCCATGGTATACGATGATTCCATTCATGCTCAAGATCCAACAGCAAAACATGACATTTCTAAGAGTTCAACGAGCAACATGGAAATACAACATGAACAAGTTATAATTCAATCAATAGATGAACAAGCTATAACATACAACCGAACACTCAATTGATTCAAATTCTATCACTCAACACATTCAATTATCAATGCAAGTTAACAGGGGGTTTTTGAATGAAAATATGCTAACAGAACAGAAGGAAAACAACTAAAATCTAGGGTTAAAGTTAGAGTTAGTGTTGTCTTCCCTCAATTGGTACCAACTGAGGCGAAAACAAGGCTGTGGATTGATGCTCGATGAGGAAGAAGACGTCGCAATGAGAAGCTACAGTGGGATCAGGAGAAACCTAGCGACCAAGCTCCCTTTGCATTGTGAACCGAAGGAAGCCTTTAAGCTCGCGTTGAACCGACCTTGAACCCATTGAATTGAACCCAACTCGTGTTGAACCGGATCTGAACCCAAGTTGAGTCAATTTTGAACCTGGTTGAGTCAAATTGAATTTGATTTGAATCCGACTCGAACTAGGATTGATTTTTCTCCAAATTGGGCCTCCAAATATTATTGTCTTCATCTTAATTTCTGCAAAAAATCAAATCAATAAATTAATACCATAAATTACGTCAAATTAATAAGAAATAGAATGAAGACATAAATTTCATCTAAGATAAAGAAATAAATTTAAAACTTAATTTATAACATAAAATATGATTAAAATTGTTCAATATAATCCTAATTAACTTGTCAAAAAATCACTTATGGTTTGATTTGTGCATGCTAGAGCAAACATTAAATAGGGCTCCCTTCGATTTCTAAATCGCTCAGGTGTAGTAGGAGCAAAAAACAAAGAGAATTGCCATAGAGGGTGAGAGATACAGAGTGTTAACGCAAAATTTGTATTTAGGTATTTATAGGTGTGAGGAACATAGGGATCATTTTTCCACATCTTTAAGGATTACTCCCAACCTAATAACCATAATCCCATTAATGTTATAGGGTGTAATGGGAGCCAAAAATAAAGTGAATTGCATAGAGGGCTAATTTTGATTTCGTATCTATATTTATAAGTGTGAGAGGGGAGAGAAACCACCCCGGGACATAACTGAGTTGGTTATGATGAAACAGAGTTGTAGAAATGGACAAGGATTTAAATCTCGACGAAGTCAAGATAATGCTCTCCTCTATCGTGGCTAACTGCAGTTTTTTGATTTACCTCTTCATTTCTGCAAAAGGTGGAATCCGCCACCTACCGGTCCCACACGGTCGGTCCCATGACCATCTGTGAGGAGGTCAATCGAGAAGCTACAGTTGATCACGACGGAGGAGGGTATTATTTCGGCTTCGCCGAGATTCGAACCTTTGTCCTCTTTTGCAATTCTGTTCTGTCGTAACTAACTCAGCTATGCCCTGGGGGCTCGATTTACTTTCTCATAGATGGTCGTGAGATCAACCGTGTGGGATCGCTAGGATGATAGATTTTATCTTTTGTAGAAAAAGAGAGGATTTTATCTTTTGTAGAAAAAGAGAGGGGAGAGAAACCTACATAGATCATATCATGATCTCTCGATAAATAGGGATCATTTTTTCATGTATGATCATTAATCCAATTAATGTTATTGGGTTTGGTCGTTATTAGTCATTAATTCCAAAAATGATGGATCATAGGCCACGTTTGCCTGTGACCCCTAACCACATAGGTGGTAGTCATTGTCTTGTAGCTTGCTGAGTTACGAGGGGAGAGTTCGAATAAAAAGGAGAGCTTGAGGAATTAAGTTCGCCCTTAGCATAATTGTTGACGTTTACATGTCGACCTCCTGAGGTACCAATGTACCGGCCTGTCCTGGTCAGAGTCGTTGACCCTGAAGTCTTTGAACACATAAGTGTGAGGTGTTCGTGCGGAGCAGAGTAGATATGACATGCTAACCGCTGACAACCGTCATACCAGATCGGTTGTGACAATTAATATTTTCAAGTTCCCTTTGCGCCGTTGGATCAATTGGTGATCAACGACTCAATGGAAAAGCCCCTTTTCCTTTTCCTTTTCCTTTCATGCGCGCCTTCATTATTCAAGCTCCCATCTTCTTGGCTTCCAAAGCGATTTCTCTTATTCTTTTCTCGTCTTTTCATTCATTCTTCTTTCGCCGAGAGCCAGCCTCCGAGGTGGCTCTTGCCATCGAGGCATGCCTAACACTTGCGTCCCCGTCCCTAGTGTGGAACGTTGAGCTCCTGGTGCTCTGTCGGTGATTCTTGGCAATCGAGAGGAATAGGGGATCCCTCGTAACTTTGAGATAATAACCCTAAGGTTGAGCGATTGGCCCGTCTTCCTTGGAATTCATCGCTCTTGTATTGGCCAATAGGAGGGCATCTTGAGATTTCTTATTCCCTTCAATAAAAGATGAAATTTATCAGCGCAACGGTCCCACATGATCGCTCTAGGACCATCTATATGATGACATAAATCAAGAAATTACAGTTAATTATGACGAAAGAGAATATTATCTTTATTTCATCGATATTCGACCTTTGCTCACTTTAACCGTTCTGTTTCCTATTCTCAGTTTTTTTTTGACTAAGTCACTGTGTACTTGGACATATCTCTGAGACAATTTGTTCCCAACTGGTTCTTAATGGAATGAATGTAGTTTTCCAACACTTGGGTCTTCCTTTTACTCCTATTTTTGCTCATTTTTTTATTTGAACTTCTATCCAACTTGACGCCTACCGAGGACTTCGTTGATCTCTCATGAGTGTTGGAGGAATTAAAAAAAAATTATTCAATAAAAATTAATTATTATATTAGATATTTTTATAATATATTTAATTGATGGAGTATTTTAATATTTTTGCAAATTATATTTTTAAGATTAGGCAAGATCTGTCTGGCGAGCTCTGCAGGGGCCTAGAGTAGAGGTAGAAGAGAGAAGGTTCAATCCCGCCCAATATCATAGCAACCTATTTATTGAATGTAGCTTTTACTGTCTTCTGTAAAAAGGTGGAATCCGTCACTTGTGAGGCCCCACACGATCGGTCTCACGACCATCTGTGAGGAGGTAAATCGAGAAATTTGCAGTTGGTCACGACGCAGGAGGATATTCAGAAAACCCCCTGGCTTCGCCAGGATTCGAACCATTGCTCTCTTCTACAAGTCTACTGCGTCGTAACCAACTCAGCTATGCCTCGAGGGCGTAGCTTCCACTATCACTTCGTACTTGCATTGCATAGGCTAGTCCTTCCCTTCTTTCCTTTCGCATATGTTCTTCTCTTGAACTCAGATGAGACCACACACAAAGACCTATTACTATTATTGGATTCACTTTCACTCAAAGACCTATTATTATTATAAATAAATCATTAATTAAGAAATTTTATTTCTTCATATTTTTTTCTAATCTAATTATTTTTTTAATATGATATCAGAATTATTATTATTATTTTCTCTTATAGTGATTTTTTTTTATCTTCGTAGTAAGTAGGTATATTATTTCTTCTCTTCTCGTATCATCATTTTTTTCTTATTCTCTCTTTTATTTTATCTTTTTTACTTTTATTTTTTGAATACTCAAAGTAGATATCAAATTTGTCTTAGAATTGGACATATTGATACTCAATGTTCTAAATGATTTGACATAAATTTTATTTGTGGTATCACAATTTTAAGATAATCAACTGTTTCATTAATTTATCCTAAAGTGCTCTCGTTCGTGTCTATTTTTAATAAACCATCTGAGTTTTTATCTAGTAAATGGTATATTGACACTAGAGTAACTCATTATGTCACATCAAATTATAATATTCTTATAGAAGTAATACCATATTATGACTCAGATACGGTGCAAGTAGACGATGATTCAGATTTGCAAATTACTAATTTTAGAAACACATATTTATTTATCTGATTATAATTTTTACATGCGTAATATCTTTCACATCCCATCTATTATTAAAAATTTACTCTCCGTACGTTACTTTTATCTTGATAATGATGTTATTTTTGAATTTCGTCATAATCATTATCTTATAAAAAAATAGAGGAACAAATACTATTTTATTTTATGAGGAATCAAATATATATGACATCTATTATCTTCAAAATTCTTCAATCAAAGTTTTCATTAGTGAACATACAAATAAATCAGCTTAGCATGTTTAATTTGGTCATCTTTTTTTTCGCATTGTTCAGTCGATCATCAATAGGTATGATTTATCTACTTCCTTTACCTTCTCTCCTTCTCATTTATGTAGAATCTACATGGAATCTAAAAGTCATAAGTTACTTTTCTTTTCATCTAATCATGTTTCTAATCTTCCACTTGAATTAATTCATTTAGATGTTAGAGCCCTGCACTTATCTTGTATAACCGAGGTTTCCTATAATATATTACCTTCATTGATCATTTTAATAAATATACTTGGCGATATCCTATGAGAAGAAAATCTGATTTATTTGACATATTCTGTTGTTTAAAAAAAATTGAATGATATTTTAATCGTAAAATACTCTCTCTTCATTCTGATTGGAGAGACGAATATTAAGTTCTTTATCGTTATCTTATCTTTTATGGAATTGTTCATCGAATCTCTTGCTCTCATACTTTATAGCAAAATATCTCTGCTGAGAGAAAACACAGACATATTATTAAAATTGCCTTAGCTCTTTTCCATCATGCATTAGTTCCGCGTAAACTTTGGGATGAAGCTATTTGCACTGTAATATATCTCATAAATTGACTTCCTATCCCATTGCTCAATTATGAGTGCCCTTTGAAAAAAATTTTATAATCAAACTCCTGATTATATTTTTCTTTAAATTTTTAATTGCGTGTGTTATCCGTGGTTACGCCCCTACTCTAAACACAAACTTGATTCTCGTTCACTATAATATATTTTCCTTAGTTATAGTAATTACATCATGAGTATCGTTGCTTGCATATACCAACAGGACAAATATATATTTCAAGGTATGTTACTTTTGATGAGTCTTTATTCCCTTTTTTGACAGCCTCTTCAATTTCTCCTCTAGATACAAGTGACACCTTCTTAATGCCACCTAACATTGTAGGAAGTGATGACATCTTCGATCCTGCTTCGGAGCTCTCTAATAATACCTTCATGTCATCGGAATCACCTCAAGTTACTGCTCCGACAAGAGCAAGACACACTAACAATATCAGAAGGGACAATATGTTGGATCCTGTTTCGTGTCCAATCTCAAAAGCCTCACCAGCCAGAGATAATATGATTTATGGCTTTGGATCCTCAAATAATACAAGTTCATCATCAAAATTACCATGTCACCCACTTTCTCATCGCCATCAATAAGTGATTCAAATGATAGTGCTCTTCGTCATATGCTTCCCTTAAGTGACATCTATGCACGTTGTCCACTAATGACAACCTAATATCCCTTTTCACGAGCTTTAGTGGTCTCTTTAAAATCTATTGAACCAACTTATTTTTTCATAAGCGAACAAGGATCTGAATTGGCGTAGTGCAATGACTACAGAATTTGATACACTTCTTCGCAATGGAACATAGAGTCTAGTTTTGCACACTCACTCCATGAATGTTGTGGGTTTTAAATGAGTATTCTGCCTTAAGCATCAAGCTGATGATTCTCTTGAATAGTACAAAGCTCGAATTGTAGTCAAAGGATTTAGTCAACAATCAGATATTAACTTTCATGACATTTTTAACTCAGTTATCAAAATTATTTCTGTCAGATTATTGTTATCAATACTTGTTAGTTCTAATTTGTCTGTATGACACTTGGCCATTTCTAATATTTTTCTTCATAGTCATCTTGAGAAAACTATATTTATGTAGCATTCACTTGAGTTTATCCATCCATAATTTTCATCTCATGTATGTCAGTTTAAGAAATTCATATATGATTTTCGACAAGCTCCTTGCGCATGATTTCATCGATTATCTAATTGGTTACGAGTTCAAGGATTTTCTAGATCAAAGACACCCTTCTCTATTCTACAAATATAATGATGAATCTATGATATTTTTTTCTTATTTATGTGGATGACATTTTAATAATCAGCAATGATCAAGAGGGCATCACAATTCTATTAAGTCTTGTCACTCAAGACTTTCCTATTCGAAATTTGGATAATGCTCATTTTTTCTTGGTATTGAACTTATCCCGCATGATGAAGGTTGTTTTCTCTCTCAAAGCATATACATTACTGGACTTTTCCAAAGAGCTAAAATGAATATAACACGTTCAGTCTCCACATCAATTGATATGAACAACTTCTCCACAACTCCATCCTCTCTTGCTATGTATTATCCTCAAATTATCGAAGTATTATTGGAGACTTACAATATGTCACTATCACACGACTTGATATTACCTTTGCAGTAAATTGTATTTGTCAATTTATGCATGCTCCAATTGAACAAAATTGGAATAATATGAAAAGAATGCCTTGTTATCTCAAAGGTATTATTCTACATGGTCTTCTTCTATATCGTCAATCTTCTAGAAACTTACATGCCTATAACAATGCGGATCGGGCAAGCTCTCCTGAAGAAAGACATTCTAATAGTGGGTATGCAAAATTTCTTGAGCGAAATCTTATCCATGGAATTTGAGAAAACAATCTACAGTATCTCGTTCAAGCACTGAGGCTTGAATATAAAACTATAGCTAATACAATGTCTGAAATTATTTGGCTTCAATCGCTTCTTTCATAACTTCATCTTGCATCCAATGTTGCATCAAAAATTTGATGTGACAATATTAGAGCGACATATCTTATAGCAAATCTAATTTTTTATGCTTGTACAAACTATGTAGAAATTAATTTTTATTTTGTTTGAGAACATGTGGATACTCAATAGTTTTTTATCTCTTATATTTCTGCGGAAGATCAACTGCTGATATCTTTATTAAGTCATTATTCAGATAAAGAAATTGTAGAAAAGAATGTTGCAGGCGGTCATGACAAAGAAATTGTAGAAGTGGGCATCCTCAGAGCAGCCCAACTAGGAAGGACAGTCTCAACCATCTCTTCCAATTTTTTGACTTAAAATCCTCTCCCAAGGAGGATGAGGAGGCCCAACTTGTCCGAAGTAGCAGCAATGATCTATCGCTCCTTGAGGAGCTAGAGACTCAGAGGTTGTCCTTGTAGCACCCCAGTCAGATCAACTTCCGAGCCCCTATTTAGATTTGATCACATTTCGAAATTGACAGTTCAAGGTTTCAGAACTATCGATTCGATGGTTCTTGATAGGTCAACTCTTAACCTTAACCGTTCAAGACGGTTACGATTCATGGTTCAAAACCGCCGATTCACGGTTTAGTATTATTGATTTACAGTTCAATTCACGGTTTGCCACCGTTCAATATTATTATATTAAAAAATTTTAATTATAAATTCATAAAAAATAAAAATAAAAAAGGATTTATATTTATTTAAGTTGTCTATGTATCCCCTTAGAGTGTAGGGGAGTTAAAGCTCATGTAGTTCTTAACTTTAACCATTTACGATTCATGATTCGGAATCGCCGGTTCATGGTTCAAAAATACCAATTTATGGTTGGGTTTATGGTTCGCCACTATTCAATATTATTATAATAAAAAATTTAATTATAAATTCATAAAAAAATAAAAAAAGTTTACACTTATTTAAGTTATCTATGTATTCCCTTAGGGTATATGAGAATAAAGTCAATGTAGTTCTCTTATCTTTTTTTCATTTTATTTTAAGAAATAACATTGCTACTCACTTCTATTTTCATTTTCTAGTATTTATTACTTAGGTATCAAATTCTTCGACTTTGTCATCTGAAATTTGCATTCTTTGGATAATTTTTTCGGTTCTGGTTCAATTGTCAAGCAATTCTTGGATTATTTCTACACTAAGAGGCCGGTGTCTACATGTACAAACACCTTAGGTCGGTCAGATCCACAGTGATTATTCTCCTATTGGCACTTCGAATGTTAGTATAGCTTGACATCCAAATAAAGACTTCAACAGTGGGTCAGGCCGTAACCCCAACCAAGCTCTGGTCTTATTCTCACCTGTGGCTCACTCGGTTTCCCTTAACCTCAATCATGACCCATCCTATGTTCTTGAGAATACTTTAGCTAGGAATACTAAGAGATAGCACACATCAGTACAAATACACAGACACTTAGACACTTTCTGAACAAAATGAAGTTTTCTATTCTCTTCTGAGACTGGCTTAGTCAGCCTTCTCTAGGTCCGAGTCGCCTTTCTCGAAGTTCGACAGATTGTTCCAGACTTTCTTCGCATCTAAAAAGCTAAGGTCGCTTCCCCGAGCGATGAGTTTGGACTTGATGAATTGATGCTCCATTAAATCCATGCTTAAGCATCTTGCTTGACCACTGGCCAACAGGTCGTAGAACTTTGCTGATGCCAAGAATGCTCGCTTCTGTTTTGCTTGCCGAACCTCCTCACTAGCTCGGTAGTTTGCCAGTTCTTCCTTAGCCGCCTCTAGTGCTGCCCGAGTCACCCCTAGCTCGAGGCTCAGTTTAGCCTCTTCTCCCTCACCTTGGCTAGCAATAGCTCTGACTGTTCTTTATCTAAAGCTGCAACATGGGGGTCAACCTGCAGTTGTATATATTGGCCCTCGAGGGTTGCTAGCCTCACGTCTCGCGACGCCAACGCGTGTTCCGCACGAAGCAACTCCTCTCGGGCCTGTTGAGTCTTTTCTATAGGAGGTTTTGGCAGTAGTTTGTGCTTGGGCCAACTCTTGCTCTAGCCTGTTGATTTTTTCCGAATGATTCTTGGTTCTCTAGCATCATTTCTCCAATTCTAGCATTGAATGGAATGTTGGGTCTCTTATCAGGGGTTTTCGGCGATCATGGAATCGAAAAAGAAAGGGAAAAATAGCAAATAAGACTGACAAAAGGAAAGCTAAACTTATGACAATGAAGGGAAGGAGAAGGCAGTAGAGGAAGTAGATGTCGTAGAATATTGAAACTAGAATGGGGAAGACAACGACCTTGTGTAAAAACTCCTTTTATACTCTTACCTCGGTGCATAGTAGGGCTATCGTGTCATCTAGAGGGACCGTCAGATATGTGTGGCTACATCGTAGCAGTCGAGTGGCGTCGTCAGATACACCAATCAGATCGTCGCAGCCTTTCCCTCGTTTAAATTGTATCAATAAACCTATCCTTCGATCTTCGCAAGCAGTTTGAACACGACCATAGGATGTCGGAGGTAGACACGTGGCATAACATCGTCCAATCTGATCATACGGTCCTTGAAGCAAACCCGCACACCTTCACCATTAATCCAATGGGAAGGGCTCGTTGATCGAGGCAGATATTGCATCGTCGTGATCATCTCGAGAAACGATATGTGATCTCGCGTATCGACTTCATTAATGCCATCCCTCACCTCAACAGAACCTAAAACGGTGGGGATGCATTCGACCCAGTGTAGTCCAGTCAGTCGGTACACATCTCCTTCAACTAGACTTAAAAGGGAAGACGTGTGATGTGGCGGATTCTGATTGCTCCTACGTAACACTTATAATCAATAGATAAGCTGACGTGTCGAGTCAAAAATCAATAGTCAACAGTCAACAGAGAATGAACCTCACTCGAAGACTCATCTTTACACCCTCTCGGCCACCCAGTTACTTGGCTACTCGGTATCTCAGCCACCCGGTTACTCAGTCTCTTGGCCACTTGGTCTCTCAGCCACTCGGTTTCTCGATATCTTGACCACCCGATTACTCGGCCACTTGGTCTCTTGGCCATTCGGTACCTCAGCATCTCAGCATCTCAGTCTCTCGGCATCTCAGTCACTCTGCATCTCGTACTTTCGACCTCTTAGTCACTCGGCCCCTCGACTTCTTAGCATCTCGGCATGTCAATGTCTCGGCTTAGCACGCCACCTCTTGCCTAACTCAGAGGATGTATGAACTCTTGAAGCATGTAACAACTTACAAAGTATAAAAAGGATGCGGTTATGAGATTGTCAGGTCCGATCCCCTGGATGCCTTCGTATCTACGTGTAACGCTAAAAAAAGTCAGAATATTCAGTGACTGCCACCTGACAGCTTAATGAAAAGGGAACGGTTATGAGGTTGTCAGGCTTGGTCCTCTTAAATACCCTCGCATTTGCGTATACGACCAATAGTTGTCAGACCTTGGTTCCTTCGAACCCTTCGTAAAGATGCCCCCTCGAGTTGATGTGGAGGTGATTTCCATATGAGTATAAAAATTCTCGAAAAGGTATGAAAAAAGGGGAGTATTTTTTCTCAAAACTGCTTCTCCTACTTCTTCGTTCTTTAAGGAAAATATTCTCCTTGTTCAAGGGATTTTAACTTGAGTGTCGGAGTGGTTTGCTGGAACTTTCTGGCTTCAATCTAACCTCTTTTCCGAGTTTATTTTCAGGACCCTTCACCCACTTGAGCAAAGCTTCATGTGCGTCAAATTGCTTATTGATTGATGGCTTGACTGTTCACGACATCCGACCGGAACAGTCGGAGACAACCTCCAACATCTTTCTTTTGACGTTTCTCTTATTTGAGCTGTCAAACGGGTCAACACATGGCGGGATGGGTCACCCTACTGAAAACCGTCATATGGCGGGATGAGGTGAGCCGACCCACCAACTTAGCTGGTTGGAAAATCTCCAACCCAACCCAACCCAAGGCGGGTTGCGGGTTAGGCAGGCTAACCCACGGGCCTATCAAAAATTAAAAAATATTAAACATATTAAAAATTTTAAGTTTGGATTATAGTTTAAATTGGTCAATTTGAAATTCTTAAACTTGAACTGTGATTTAGACGGATTAAACCTACTAATCCATTAAATTTTCTACTTTAATTTTAAAATTTAAAATAAATAAATAAATTTTCCTTTCTCAATCCACGAGCCAACCCAAGCGGGTCGCGAGCCAACCCACGCGGGTCACGGGCTTAGGCGGATCAATCCATTTGAACTCATCTTAAAATGGGTTGATAAAATTTTAATCCAATCTGTCTAAATTATTTGACGGGATAGGTCAACCCAACGGACCCAACTCAAATTGACAACTATACCCTTTACCTCCACATCCAACTCAATGATCGGCTCCGATATCCAGTCGACTTGGCATCATCTCATCCTGTACACCAACAATCAACTCGGCATCTGTTTTTTTTTTTCAGCATCACGTACGATTGAAACCACTAATTAAAATTGTTGATTAAATATAAAAACATCATGGTTTTTTTTATTACCGCGAGGCGTTTCTGGAAACATCTGATTTGTATACCTATATAATAATGCTCCTCTTTATAATATTAATATTCCTTTACTAATTAAAAATGTTTGGTTTATCTTCATTCGCGATTAGATCACTAGACCGGTGATCATATGCCTATCTTCATCTTTTCAGTAAACTATAATCCTTTAAATCCACGGCTTGTGTGATCAAAGGATGATGAGCCAATAGAATTTCGATGAAGTTGAGATAATGTTTTTCTTCATTGTAGTCAATTATAATTTTTTGATTTACTTTTTCATAAATAATCGTGAGATCGATCATATGATATTATTAGGATGATAAATTCCAAAGTTGAAGGATGATGAGCCAATAATATCTTTGGCAGGAAAAAGACGAAACTTATGAGATTTAGTCCATGCATCTCACGCAGTTCAACAACAACAAATAAAAAAGAAGCTAGGAAATATTAAATAAAGACTAGAAAAGCATTGCTCATCGTGTCGATTGGGAGCAGCAACACATGGACTGGCTCTAATTACTGAGTTATTTAGGACAAGTTAAATAATTCCCATGCATGCTGCAATTTTTCGCACCAGTAGCAGCACAAGAATATGCCACCTTCCCCGTTTGTGCAGCACAAGAATATGCCACCTTCTTTGTGCTCATCTCTCATGTGACTATCATCTCGGATCATGTCACTGAAATATATATTTTCAAAGTACTGTTTTTGTCAAAACATCTTCTAGATCATCTTAATATATATAATGATCTTTTAATTTAGTGATTAAAATCAATATAATAAATGGTCTTTTGGGATCACCATTAAATAATACAATAGTGATCTCATATTATCATTTAAACTAACTACTTGTTGATATTCTTGCATGTTCAAAACACTTTTATGATTTATTTATTGTCTTCAAAATCAAAAGGTAAAAGCATAAATAAACACCTTGGAGTATTATAAACACGGCCGTTGACAGTCTTGTTTGCCTTTTTGATCGTTCAAAAGGTCATTAAAAGTGTATCAAATAAAAATATATTGATGGTCCTCTAGTGGTCAAAATGATAATAGAAGAGTAACATTATAAAACCATTGTTATGTTCATTATGCTCCCAAAAATTCTTTTATGCATTTATTTTTTTGATTTTGACTACACAATAAATTTTTATGATCAAAATAATAATATAAAACCAGTATTGCAGTACTTATAGTGCTCAGAATACAGTCTATTAATGCCCTTATTATTTCAATCTTGAACATTAAAAGGTCATTTAAGTACCATCAAAGATCAAAACTTTGACTTTGAGTTCATCTTGCATAAGAGTCTGAGTTAAAAAATTGAGCACTCAAGTGGAGGTTAAAGTATTTTGAAAAAAATATAGAATATCTTTAGGTCAAAATAATAAAATAATACAACCATTAGAATTATCACACTCTTATTAATTTTGAGCAGCCTTAATTTAAGACCATCAATATATTTTAAAATTGTGAGACTATTTTAGAAATAATAATGTGTTAATTCCCTGTGGTAACTTTAAATTTTTGGTGTATATATCCTTTAACAAATTCCAAACTTTGAGTGCTCTCCCTGCTAAAGTTTTGAAAAAAACAAGAAAAAGAATGATCACATCTCCTTATTGCTACTATACCATTACTATAGAGAAATATCCTGATATTAGAGCCCAGTGCAGCCTAGCAATTTTTAATTTAATATATTGAAACAAAATTCAAAAAATTAAAATAGTCTAGTCCATCTCTACTAATTTAGCCCAGGGTAGTTGAAGATCTTGGTTACGCCATTGTGTGACACCTTCAATCCATCGCCACTGCCGTCGCTATTGCCGTCCCATCCGACCACCGCCGTCCGCCGTCCACCACCTCGGGCGCGATCAACGCGTCGCTTGCCGGCGCTCCGTCCGACGGCAGATTTCGATCGCAATTTGGTTGGAATCCAACGAATTTGATCGGAAACGCGGCCAACAATGGCGTGCGTCGGATTCCGGCCAAATCGCGATCGGTCTCCGATCGTGATTTGGCCGGAATCCGATCGCGATTTGGCTGGCAGTGTCAGGCATCGGATTTCGGCCAAATCGTGGTCGATCTTCAGCCACAATTTGCCCAGAATCCGGAGCCCGATACTACTGGCCGCGTTTCCGACCAAATTCGTCAGATTTCGACCACTATCCGGTCGGAATCCGCTGTCGGACGGAGCGCCGACGAGCGGCACGTCGATCGCGCCCGAGGCGACCGTCGGCGGTGGCCGGACGGCGCAGCAAGGGCGGCGGCAGTGATGATAGGTCGAAGGTGTCGCGCACGGATCGCACGGGATAAATCGCGCAGGATGTCAGTTCTCTTACTATAGATATTCTATTGATATTAATTATGAAATAATAAATAATAAGAAATGGAAGGTTAGAAAGTCAAGGTGAAGGTAACCAAAAGTAGATAGTGCCAATGTTTCCTCATGCGTATGAACCTCATTTCAATGAATTATTGAGTAGCTAGCTAGCTAGCTAGCACATGAATCCAAGAAGTATTAAAATTGGAGCACCAGCGCAGGTCTCAGTAGCCCTGGCTTCCGAATCCCGCATAACGTTGCATGCATTCTGCGTGGCCACCGTTTAGAATTTTTATATATCATCACTTCTGGTATGCACGCGTCAAGCAACGAGGTCCCAGGCCCGCAAGCACAAGCTCTTCCACTTCGAGTAAGTTCATCATGATCCTCTTACTAATTCCTAACCTTTCTATTTAATTTGTTCTTGAGAAGATGGATCTTAATTTATCTTTGCTATTTTTGGCAAAGAAATCTTAGCACTTGCCTTTTGAGAGGAACTCAGTGATGGAGAGCAACTTTATAAACTTTGCTTAATACTCATATATAGCATGCATTTGAGCTTATCATGGGGAAAAAGCAGATCAAATTCGTTGTCTCCTTCATGACCTTCAGTTCTCAATTCTTTTTCTATACATAATCCCTCGCCTCACAGGAACTGCAGCATTACGCTTTTCATCGCCATGGGATAGACGACGAACTTTATGCTTAATTTCATTTTTCGTTTTGTAGTCTTCTTCTCTGAGATGCTAGCTTTTCACTGTATCTCTATCTGTGGCTAATGGTTTTCATTTTCATGCATTAAACTCATTGATTCAGTTAGCCGATTTAGCAGTTTTATGATGGAGGAGGAATTCAGAAGGCATGAAAGACTCGGAAGAGTCTCCTTCTCTGCGCATCCTTCCTCGTTCTACACGGTACGATACATAGAACTTTCTTTCTCTTCTCTGATATATATACGTCAGCATGCAGTAATACTTTAGAAAATGCTTGACAGGATGAGAAAATGCTGGTTTCCAACCAAAACAATACTATTGAGTGGTACAAAGAGCAGACTCAGAAATTGACACGCTATTGCCCTAATTCCGAGGTAGTAGCAAAGAGTCCTCATCAGGCTTTGAATTTTCTCTCCAGGACCTGGAGCCCATCGTCCTCTGATTTCTTTCAGATACTCTCATCTCATGTAAGTTGGTATAACTCTTTGCAAATTCGTTCGTATACAGATACTGTAGGGATCTATATGTATGAAAAATCGATTAAACTGCATATAACACAGCGGAAAACAGGATCCCTCCAGAAGATCCATGCGAAAACATACTTATTTTATCAATTATCTACATGATCGAGTTATCTTTGATGCGAGCCCTTCGCAATCCCGACAGCAACTCTTGCCTTCAAAGGTTCACGGATCTCAGCACGATCAGTGTGTTCGCGCCTCCATGGTATCCACACGAATACTGAAATGAAAAAGAACCAAACTGTGGTGCTAGCCACAAATTAGGTTCGGCCAAGGAGATAGAAGAGAAGAGAAAGAAGGAGAAGATTAAGATCATCAAGAAGAAGATTATCAAGAGCCTCTCACTTCTTTTTATATCTCATCATGGGATATGAAGAGTTTTTGACTTTTAATGATCTAAGGAATTAATATTTTATTAACTCTCATGCATCTCATGCAGGAAGATTTTTCTCTTCTTTTAATGAAGATCATGCATGATAATCTTTCTTTTCTTTTAAAGAAGATCATGCAGCCTTTTAATAATAATCATGCCATCATTTTTGATGAATTCGAATTGGCTTGTGTGACTTAAGTTCAACTCGAGTCTCACACAATCTGAGTTGACTTGAGTCCAACTCGAGTCCAATTCAATCCGAATTGACACTAAAGACTAATTCTAACAAATACTATCTCTCCCTGCAGTGTATCGACATTAACTATAGTTGAAAACTCCTGGTGCAGAACCCATCGACGTCGTCATACCTTGACGGCAGGACTCTAGAACTTCATGACAGTGACGTCGACGTGTCCGATCGCAGCAAAATAACAGACATGAACGACGACGAGAACAGCATCACCAGAGATGGTGCAGGAAGAACAATGGACCCGCTAGTGGTAAATATTAATATTTAGTTAATTAATTAACATTGTTTACGTATACGTGTGAATTACTAATTAATTCTTTGGTATTTTATATCGCACGCAGGCAATGCCAAGTAGAGAACTAGCACGATCGTCGTCAACCCAGAAGCACAGAGACTCACAGCTGGGTGGTTGGGTAAGTTAGTGAAATAAGGCAAAGCTAGCGTTGATTTCAGAATTCTAAATCGAATTAAACGGAAATGAAGGCGTGGCTGGGAGGAGGAGTTCTACGCAGTTTCACCAGAGAGCGCAAGAACAAGAACAAGGACGAGGTGCGGTTGAGCACAGCCCAAGTGCACGCGGCTCTCTCAGTTACCAGGCTTGCCGCAGCCATTGCAGGCGTCGTAGGAAACAGCTGCTACATGGAGTCGACTCAGAGCTCCAAGGTTGTTAGCGTGGTCAATTTGGGGGAAAGGTCGACAGAAGAGAATATAAAGCCGGTGGTGGCTTCTGCCGCTGCCTTGGTGGCGACGGTGTGCGCCGAGGCAGCCGAGTCAGCCGGGGCCAACAGAGAGCAGGTGGCCTCTGTCATCAGATCCGGCCTCGCCACTCGGACCACCGCCGATTTGCTCACTCTCACTGCCAACGCTGCGACATGTATGCAATCATTCACCTTCTCCATCAATTCGAAATCTTTTCTCCAACGTTTTAAGATTCCATAGGTTTACGAGGAGCTGCGACCCTTGAGTTGAGAGCTGCATCTTGTAGGCATCTCTCAGAAAACCAGTATGTTCTTGCAAGTGGTGTTCAACTCCCAATTGAAATGCCTCAGGGTAAGTACTTTTTATTCTTCTTATCTTACTTAGCTTGCTCCATATTATACATGTTTTCATCTCAAACCGGATAGCACTTCCGATCGAGTTGTTTGTTTGGGTGTATGAACTATGAAGGGAAGGTGGAACTGAGAAAGGTGAGCATCTACCTCAAGCATGATGAGGTTACAATGAGGTTGGGAAAGAAGCATATGGGTGGAGTCATCAGCACTTACAAAGAATGTGGGTTCCTTATCTTATAATTTACTAACAAATGAAGTAAGTATTAAGCACCATTATATTGTGATTTCAGATAGGATTTTTTATGCATCTGATGAAGCAAAAGATTGTGGCTTCTGGAAAAATCGCCGCGGTTGCTACTTGGTCAGCCTCGCAACGTCCGGTGGAACTGTTCGAATGTTGTTTGAGGATCAAAAGCTTTATGTGGTGTGGAAGTCCATCATTTCAAACCTATTGTGTGACTGTTAGCACCAAAAAACACATGTTTGAATCACATATCGGATATCGATTAGTATCCTTCCTTCGTTCATGTTATGAATAGGATAAAGAAAAACATTGGTTAAGAAAATAAGTTTGTATGAAGCTTCTTCTTTTTTTTCTTTTCGTGTTAAAAGAGTCCTGAAACAGGCCAGGTAGTTTATTGAGAACTCAAAAGATTATTATACATTTTGCATAGCAGCAATAATAGCTGATTTAATTTAATTGATCAGAAATAATCTAATCAAGAAGCCTCCTCGAGGATTAAGGAAATACTTTCTCCCAATATTTCTTGTCGTACATTCCATAGCAACCCAGACAGCCGCTGAATTTTCTAATGTGTGAACACTCCCTAGTTTTTGTTCATTATATGTGTTCCGGTCAAATATCGAAGATGGTCAAGGTACCAGTCAATGAACTATCTGACGCGGACGATTTCTGGGTTGAGCCAAAGGACGGGACCTGAGTCGAACCTGAAGTACTTAGAAGAAGAGGTTAGACTGGCGTAGGAGAGTCCCGGCAGGCCACTCCGATATTCAAGTTAGGGTTCCAATGAGAATGATGTAAAACGAGAGAGAAGGTAGGTAGTAGTAGTAGGGTTTTAGGGATCGAACCTCAAACATGGTGGTAAGCTGATCTTTTTATAATCTGCACTGGGCTTCCCCACGTAGGGCAAGGTGACGTCTTCCTCCTTGCCTTCGGTCGTCTGTCAGGAAGGAAATTCTCTCTGATCCTCCTTCCATTTTGATTGTATGTGCAAGAAAAGGGGGCATCGGAGGGAACCAGGTCTGGCACCTGTGCATTCTCCTTGTCTTTATGCTCAGAAGAGGAGGTATCGAAGGAGATCATGTCTGATAATCTGGTACGTCCTCTGTCCGAACGTGCAGAAGAAAGGGTATTGGAGGGGATCAAATCTACGATACCTGCGGATATGTCCTTCTCTGAGCAGTGGTGTGCGGTGCTAACACTCTGGGGGCTTGAGGTGAGGGCCCAAGATAGAGTAGAGCGAGGTAGAGTGACTGAGACTATAGACTTGAAATGGCCATGACGAGGCTGGCCGAGATGAGACTTGCTGAGACGAAGCTGGCCGAGGTGAAGTTGGTTGAGGTGAGGCTAGCCGAGATGAAGTTGTTCGAGACGATTACGGTCGAGACGGAGCTGACCGAGATGAAGTTGGCCGAGATGAGATTGGCCGAGACGGAGTTGGCCAAGATGGGCTTGGTAGGGTGGGCTAAGACTGGGCCCATACGACATCCCTATTACGGATTGAACTTGAGGCGCCAATTACTCCATCCTAATGGAGCCGCATCTATGTTGACTGGTATTGCCACCTTAGCCTGACTTTGACCACTATCCTACTCTTGACTTTCCTTCTAGCGGGAGCCACGTCATCGATATTACCCACATCATATAAGCCTCCCTCTCAGGTCTAGTCGAAGGAGGCATAGACCGATTGACTGAACTATTGTGTTGGTGTCACGCAGTGCATCACCCACAGGGAGAGAGAGTTACCATAATGTGATAGGCACCATACTAGATCCTGTGGCTGAGCCTGCAGGGGTCTTTATGGCTTCTCATTAAACGGTTTTGATGGCTTATATCTAACGCTTCGAGCGGTGCCCCCACTGGCATGAATGGCGTCGATTGTGTGATTCTCTGACCTTTTGGTTGCCTGATCTGGTGGTGAGCGAAGGAGCGCTTGATCCGACGGTCCAAGATCATGGCAGCTGAGGCATATATAAGGGGATGCTATGGGGAGGCAAGGTTCGAATTAGTACCGTCTTAAACCCTTGTTGTTTGTCGTTCTCCTTGTTGTCTCCTTCCCTACTTCCCTCAAGCGTCTACCATGGCCAGAGTAGGAACTGTGAACAAATGGTACGAATCTCAGAGGTCATCGATGACGCTAGCCACAGTCGATCGCCTACGAGAGACATACGACATTCCTGCCGACCACGAGATTAGGGTTCCGCTCCTGGAACATCGGGCTCATGAACCACCCATTGGCTATCTAACCTTCTTCAAGAGTCAACTAGTAGGCGGATTGTGCTTTCCCTTCCATCCTTACTTCCAGGACTTGTCCCATTATTTTCAAATCTCCCTATCTCAACTAGTGCCCAACTCCTATCGTCTGATCTGCAGTGCCATCATCTTTTTCCACCTCTACTAAATACCTTTAGAACTCATCACCTTCCATTACTTATTTTATTTGTGCCAAATCAAACTCGGTGTCTTTTACTTCGCGGTAAAATCTCGCTGCGCCTTCTTGGGAGATTGCCCCTTCTCTCTCAAGGGCTGAAAACATTACTTCTTCTTCGTGAAGCAGCCACAACCGTATAGTTGGCCCAGTCCCTAGTTGGATGACCTCCCTATGCCGCCCATATTGGGCAAATATAGGAATGAGCTGGCGTATGTGGAGATGTTGGCGATACTGTTGGGGCTGAAGTTTAATGCCAATTTGTTGGCCGAGAATGAGGCACTGCTGCACCCGGCTGGAATAAGCCCTGTCGAGGTGCCTCTAGAGGAGCCCCTGAAGAGAGTTATGCACAGTGCCTCCCTGAGTAAGCAACTGAAGTGGAAACTCACCTCGGCGGCTAATTTGACTGTGCCTGGCGACCTGATAGAGGGATCGGCTCACCCAAGGAAGTCAGTAGCTCCTAAGGAAGTCGACGAAGAGGCTGCAGCAAAAGGGAAATCAACCACCCGATCATCTCCTACGCACATGATGAGCACGGGAGCAACCCCTAAGGAGATCCTATGACGTCTAACCAAGCCCCACCTCTCAAAGAAACGTCTTCGTGAGGCGCGGACCTCTCCGGTATCCCGAGATAGACCAGCTGAGCAAGCGGCAACCAGAGTTGCTAGCCGCCTCAGTCTGGGGTCGATGCTGAGGCCCCTAGAAGGAGGCAATTGGTTTGCCCTTTTAGCAATGAGGGCAAGACAACCCTGAAAATGGCCAAGGGCAAAAGAGTGGTAGTGGCCGAGGAGACAGAGGAGCCGATAGCTACACCCTCGAGTCAAGACCCAGAGGCCACCCCTACTGGGTGCCACCCCTCCTAGTTTTCATAGTCGGCTAAGGAAACTCTAGAGGGCAACCCCACTAACTCGACGATATTGCGAGACTATGAGAAGAACACGCTCCTGAATCTGGGGTTCCTGGCGGTGAGTGATCACCTCATGTGGACGCTCAAACGGGGTGTTGTAGAGGTGCAGGTGCTCCATCAGCATGTGCCTCTGCTGCTCCGGGAGTACAGTCAGTATCAGCAACGGTTGGAGACCCTACTGAGGGAGACCACTCCACAGCAGCTGAGGAGGCTCAAAGGGGAGCTGGAGGAAGCCAGCCGCGAGGCCACCAAATGGTGCGAGTGGACCCTAGCCAACGTCGACCGTGTGCAGTAGCTGGAACGAGAGTTGGCCAGCGCTAAGGCCAGTAACCCGACTTCAGAGGATCTAGTCCAAAGGGCTGAGGCAGCTTAATGCACTGCCTAAGGCCTAGAGGAGGCCCTTCAATAGAGCCAGCAGGAGCGCGTCACTACAGTGCAGGAGCTGGCAGCTGTGAAGGCGCGACTTCAGTAGCCAGTGGAGGAGGCTCAGGCTGCGCTCTTGTGATGTGGTAGTCCCCCCCCCCCCCCCCCCCCCCCCCCCCCCCCCCAATGGCCCGCTGTCACTAAGGGAGAGATCTCTTGAATGCCTGGGCCACCGGACACGCCGGAGTAGTTGAGGGCAGAGTTGGAAGCATCCCGAGCGGAGGTGGAGGCGCTGCAAAGGAAGCTGTAGGAGCGGGAGGCCAAGGAAGGGCGCCGCCGAGAGGAATGCTGGGAGGCTTTCTTCAAGTCGACTGAATTCTTCAAGGCCTTGTCCGGGAGGAGCAGCAACATGCTCTAATATGGCTTCGAAGGTGCGCTCCGATAGTGCGTGGAGGCATGACTGATCCCCCAAGAGGCGGACCTCAGCTCTCTGGACCTGCAGTGGGTGTGGGATATGAACTACCACCCTCTGAGAAAGCTATCTGAGTGGGGCCCTTTGTATTTTTTATTTTGTGCCTTTATTTTTTTTCCAGCCGTGGTTGAGGAGGTGCCCCCCCTGTTGCTTCCAGTCAGGTGGTGGTCCTCCTGGGAGTCCCGCGTTCACGGGTTGGAGGCCTTGGGCGAGGGAGAGAATCCTAGGAAACTAGGGTGTCTTCGGAGGAACGGCTGCGCACGTACGAAAGGGACTTTTTGTCGCAGTTGGACTTTCTCACCATGAATGACAACCTCCTATGGTTGCTTCGGCGGTGTGAGGCAGAAGCCAAGGGCCTCCGGTGCTTTGTCGGGCCCTTCCTCCAAGAGCATCAACTCTTGGGCACCCGGGTGGTAGAGCTAGAGTGGGAGGTGGCTACCCCAACAATGGAAAAGCTGAGGGCGGAGAAGCAAATGGCTGAGGACGCCGCCGTGAAATGGACTAAGAAAGCGGTCGTGTACTCGGACAAGGCTCAGAGCCTTGAGCGAGAGCTGGCCGTGGCGAAGTCCATGATGGCGTCGTCTGTAGAGCTGCTGCAAAGGGCAGAAGTCGTTGAAGTCCTCTTCAAGAAGGCTGAGGAGGCGCTCGCTGAGAGCCAACGGGAGTGCCTCCAACATAAGGAGAGCCTGGCCGCCATGGAGGCCTGTTATCAGCGTGCCTAGCTCGAGGTGGACGTCCTTTCTTCGACCAATGCAGACCTGGTGGTCAGGGGGAAGGCCATAATAGAGCAAGAGTGCCAGGTCGCAACAGGGTTGAGGGAGCCTCTAAAGAAGATCTGCACTGAGGCAGAAAGTGCCCGGGAAGAGCTGCGGCTCTACAAGGAGAAGGAGGGGAAGCGTTGCGAGGAGCAGAAGGCAACCTTCCTCATATCAAAGGAGTTCTTCGAGCTTCTATCCTCCAAGAGCAGTAGAATGCTCTGGCATGGCATTGAGGGCGCCCTCCAACAGTGCGTGGAGGCCAAGCTGATCTCTCGAGGTGTCGATCTCTCCTCCCTAGATCTACAACGAGTGTGGGATGCATTGCCCCCCTCGGAGAAGGCCGATTGAAGATAGGAGGGCATCTGCCTTGCCTTCTCCATGATTTCATGTTGCTACCTCTCTTCTTTTGTCTTTGTCTGCATCTGTTTTTCTCTTTTCCTTGTTTTGTATTTTGTATTGCATTTTGAATGACATAATAGTTTTTTGGTCTCTCTATTGCTTTGTATGATATGGCCAAGTGAGAGCTGAGGGAACGCATGGTGAGCGATGTCTAAGTGAGATTGAGAGATTAGTTGAGATAGTCTAGAGAGGAACAAACCATAAGTGGATGGGGCCACGAGGGTTCTCATGATGACTGAGTCAAACTCTGGCCGTCGGCAAATAGAGCCACAAGTACTTGGCTAAGAAGATTGACCCACTAGCAATTAAGGCTAAGAGGGTTTGTTAGGGCAACTTAGAGAAAATTGAGCCATCGGCGAGCGAGGCTGAGAGGGCTTCTAAGATAACTTAGCGGAGACTAAGCCGTCAGCAAGTGGGGCTGAAAGGACTATCGGGGTGACTTAGAAAAAATTGAGCCGTCGACGAGTGGGGTCGAGAGGGCTTCTGAGATAACTTAGCGGAGACTGAGCCGTCGGCAAGTGGGGCCAAAAGGACTGTCGAGGGGGGGGGGATTTAGAGAAAACTGAGCCATCGGCGAGTGGGGCCGAGAGGGCTTCTGAGAACTTAGCGAAGACCGAGCTGTCGGCGAGTGGGACCAGGAGGGATTCCGAAATAACTTAGCGGAAGCCGAGCTGTTGGCGAGTGGGGGTCGAGAGGGCTGCTGAGGCTACTTAAAAGAAACCGTGATGAGGCTTGAAATGGCCAAGACGAGGCTTGCCGAGAATAAGCTGGCCGAGGTGAAGTTAACCGAGGTGAGGCTAGCCAAGATGAAGTTGGACGAGACAATTACGACCGAGACAAAGCTGGCTGAGATGAAGTTGGCCGAGATGAGATTGGTCGAGACGGAGTCAGCCAAGGTGAGCTTGGTAGGGTGGGCTAAGACTGGGCTCATACAACATCCCTATTACAGATTGAACTCGAGGCGCCGGTTACTCCATCCTGGTGGAGCCGCATCTATGTTGACTAGTCTTGCCACCTTAGCCTGACTTTAACCACTATCCTACTCTTGACTTTCCTTCCAACGGGAGCCACATCATCGATATAACCCACATCAATGCACATTATTTTTCCTATTCTCTCCTTGCCTGCATTGACTCTAGTTCATCCACTTGGTGGTGCTTACTATCACTTTGCGGTTGTTGGAGAATCTTAGTCACTCTATTATGGTGGTGTAAGCATGTCTTGAGTGTGTTGGGTTCTAATATGAAAAATAAACACAAGAATAGTAGAAAATGGAATCCATGATCTATGCGAATTTGAATAAAGTATTTGTGTAGAATATTACCTCTTGATGTGAATAACCTTTGCGAATCTGGAGAGTAAATCCAATCTAAGCGCGATCAATGTGTGCGCGCCTCTACGGTATCGTAGATTTGACCTAACCTATCTATGACTATTTTATTGTATAACTTAGTCTTTTTATCCATGACATCTAAATTGATTTACGAAGCATAAAATGTGTCATCCTCTCATCAATCTATATATTTCTCGGTCTTTAAGTAGACTTAACCAAATAAGCTCAATATCTCATATTGACTTATTTGAGCATGGTCATGCATTTTAGTAGTCCTATTTAATCAAGGGGCTCACAAACATCACTTCCATAACATGGAAGGGATAAATTTCATCTACATCACTCATAATGCTCTACATAAGTTACTGTTATATAGAATGAACGACTTTATAATTGACCTTGTTACAAGTGATATTTGTCAATAATAAATTACACAACTCCTTATGTAGGAAATCGTAGTGACTTCTAGTCAGAAGACTGTTTATACCAATAATCGCTATGAGAATATTTATGACACTTATATAACGTCCATGAAACATTCTCATAGTGAGTCATTCAATATATATTCTCTAATATATACGTATATACATATGTGTTAATTTGATATCCATATCCATAACTTGTGAGATTAAGCCATCAGTTAACTTACATGTTAATCTCAATGTATTAATATTGCACTTATATATTAATACTTAATTAGGAATATTTAAGAGTAGTATTTTTATATATCTATAATCTCCCACAATCAATTCAAATAATTGATATCCCATAGAATAAAACCTACCACTATAGAGCATTATTATATTTATAAATTTACATAGATATAAAGTAAATATAATAAATATAAATATTATCTTTTATTAAAATATGATACAAAAATCTCAAATTAATCATCTCATGATTATCTCTTAGAGCATACACTAATAATTTCCCATTAACACTAGAATCAATTATTGAAGTATTTAATACTCAGTGACCTAGTATGCCATCATGCTTCCTCTATGCCAAAGTCTTGGTCAGTGGGTCTGCAATATTATCATTTGTCGGTACTCTGCATATCTTCACATTTCCTCTATTGATAACCTCTCAAATGAAATTGAACTGCCAAAGTATGTGTTTGGATCACTGATATGATTTAGATTCCTTAACCTGTGCAATAACATCGTTATTATCATAATAGAGGTCTATTGGGTTAGCTATGTTAGAAACTACACCAAGTTCTGTAATGAACTTTTTGATCCAATAGCTTCTTTTTGTTATATTTGAGAGGTGTCCTAATGCCCCCAGGATATAGCTGAGTTGGTTACGATGGAACAAAGTTGTAGAAGTGGGTAAGGGTTTAAATCTCCACGAAGTCGAGACAATGCTCTCCTCCATCGTGGCCAACTGCAGCTTCACGATTTACCTCCTCACATATGGTCGTGGGGCCGCTGGGGTGGCGGATTCCACCTTTTATAGAAGAGATGATGTCCTAAAGCAATCGTCTTAGATAATATACTATTTATTAGAAAAATAAAATCGCTATTTGAGTATATATTCTCTATGTATTTGATTTGATATTAAACTCAATTAATGAGGTCCATAATAAATACATAGTATGAGAGAAATTATGATTAGATCATAATTAGTGAGTATCTCTTTATGTGTAATTATGTACATATTAAAATATTTCCTAATCGATGAATTGATGAGACTGGACATCATTGATTCTATAAGAACAAGAAAGTCCTAGTCTGGAGGACTGGGTAAGGAAGTCCTAGTCAAGAGGACTAGGCAGAAGACTTGACAGATCAAAGCACCAGGTATAAAGTCTAGGCGGGTCATGGACCAGACATCTAGCGGAGCGATAGGGTCAACAAAGACCAGACATCGGAGGAAAGTCCTGGGGGTCGAGGATCGGATGCTGAGCAAAAGTCTAACCAAGTTTGGAGGACCGGATGGTTGGCAGAGGTAATTTCTTTTGAGAGGAGTAGGTGAGGATGCACGTCCTACGGAAGGGAACAGTAGGCGTCGGTCTAACCTAAGAATTTCACTGGAAACCTAAAAGTCAAAACCAGATAGTTGGTAAACTATCAAAATTTTTGTTATTTATATTTTGCACTAACACTGTGATGCAGGAATTAAGGGACCAAAACTTTGAGATTCTGGGCAACCCTATTGGATTCAAGTTATCGAATTGTCCAAGCGCCCAGAAGGGATCTAGGCGTTGGATGTCAGCGATCGGGCCAACGAGGCGGATGAGGTGGCGAGCCTAGGAGTGGTCGAAACACCTCAACTTCAAGGCGCCTGAAAATGCTCTAGGCGCTCGGAGATGGATAAGGCACGGTGGAGTCAAAGCTGATCTAGTAACCTCCACATCAGCATATAGGCATCCGGAAGGGATACAAGCACTCGAAATGCCAAGTCAGCATTGAGAGCGGATCGACAAGATGACATGGAGGCGCCCGGAAGGAGTTTTAGGCACCCGAATTACCTTATAAAAGCAACTGTGATGGAAAACTCCTAGTGCAATCAATTTACGCTACCTCGACATCCATTCTGCGTGCAACCGAAGCACCCGAGATGCCACAATGCGAAAAGCTACACCGACAACTTCACATACTTCCTATTCATATTGTCGATAAAATATTTATTTTTGCCTATATTTTTGTACTTAATTTATTAGGACGGTAAAAATTTACCGATCCTAAATTTTGTAAAAGGTGAAACTCTTTCTCGAAAGAGAAAAGAGTTTTTTAGTGGATTGTCTGTCATAAATGGTCAAGGACCGTGGGCCTTGGAGTAGCAATAAGTGGCTGTGAACCAAGTAAAATAAATGTGTCAATATTTGTTTTCGCCATGCATTTACTTACTCTATTTTACAAGTTTTTCTAAATTCATGAAAAAGCGACAAACGCGCTATTCACCCCCCCTCTAGCACTCACTTCGATCCTACAATTGATATCAGAGCGAGGGGTGCTCAAAATTAGTGCAACCACTAATCGAGCAAGTTTTTTCATCGCTTTATATTTTTTTCTTAATTTTTTCCCACATTACTAATCCAAGACCAAGTCTTGGGATATTTTTGTCGTTCATTTTCTTTGTGTGCGAGAATATTCTCTATGGCCTATCAAGAAGGTTACAACACCGCCAGACCTCCCCTATTCTTCGGCGAAGACTTCATGTACTGGAAGGGAAGAATGGAGTACCATTTGAAGACTCAAGTGGAGATGTGGATCATGATCCAGACCGACTTCATCCTCCCGACCGATGCAGATGGCATCCCACAACCATGCAAGAAGTGGGACAATGTCACTGAATGCAAAATTGAGGCCGACGTTAAAGCTACACAAACCTTGCAATGCGGCCTCACCAAGGAAGAGCTCAACAGAGTGGGTCCATTCATAAGTGCAAAAAACTTATGGGACAAACTCATTGAGCTACACGAAGGAACCTCAGATACTAAGGTAAGTAAGTGTGACTTACTCCTTAATAAATTATATAATATTAAAATGCAGGATGGAGAATCCGCTAGTGGGTTACACGTGAGGATTCAAGACCTACTAAACGGTCTACATGTCATAGGCAACCTATGGAGAACAGAGACATAATAAGGTACACTTTGAAAGTATTTCCGCAGAACACCTTATGGGCATCAATGGTTGATGCTTACAAGGTTTCTAGGGATCTTTCTAAAATAAAATTAGATGAATTGTTTGCTGAATTCAAACTCTATGAATAGACTAACGCGAATCCGACCGAGAGAGGTATTGCACTTCTTGTAGGTCAAACAAAGAAGAAGGAGCTAAAAGCAAAGCACCGACTCGAGCTTGAATCTAAAGATGAATCAGACTAGGACAACAACGACGAAGTAACCACTGAACTAGTCAACTTAGTTCGGAAGATTTTCAAGAAAAAGAAGGGCTTCCAAAAGTCAAACATAAGGAAGGTGATCTAGAACAAGTAAGCTGGATCAAGCAAAAATGCAATCAACAAGGCCAAAGTCACGTGCTATGGCTGTAACAAGAAAGGACACTTCAAGGCAGAGTGTCCTAAATAAAAGAAAGAAAATAAATTGAAGAAGAAGGCATTGAAGGTTACGTGGGATGAGTCTTCCTCAGAAGAGGAAGAAAACACAAGCTTCCTGGCACTACCGACACGAGAGGAACTAGTTGAGATTGAGTTCTGAACCGACATTGAATCCGAAGCTAAGTCTGAGTCAAGCCACGGATCCGTATCCAATTCAAAATGCCCTAACCCTAATGTAAGCAATAATTTAGTAGAAAAATTATATTCCATAATCTATTGTTTATCGTGCAAACTTGCTAAGTCCACAGTCCAAGGTAAGTCTCTCCAAAAGAGGTCACACTCCTTAAGGAAAAGACTAACCTTAGCTCCTCAACTGAAAATGTTCAGAGTAGAACTTCGACTCAAGTCCAACAACTTGAGAAAGAAAATTCTACTCTGAAAATTCAAATTGAGGATCTAAAATGATCACTGGAAAGGTTTACTTTGGGTTCTAAGTATCTTGACATGATGCTTAGGAATCAAAGGGTCGTGTACAATCGATCTAGACTTGGACACAAATCAAGACATAGATTTTACTTATCTTTGGTTAATCGAACCCACAAACCACGAGTCCAAGCATGGGTTCCCAAGTCTAGCTTGATCAATCAAGTTAGACGAAACCAATACTGGATCCCCAAGGATAAGATTCATTATCTGACCAAATCCAACAAGGGTCATGATCAAGGGGGAGCCAAAACCTAAATCATTATAGCTAAATAAGACTTGTTTGTTTTTTATTTTTTATTTTTCTTGAACTTGGACTAAACCTAGGCTAGATAAGGACAAAGGTTTGATTGATACTTGCCCAACCTAGTACTAGGGTGGGGTGAGATGATAGTATGCTAGGGAAACTCGGTCTAGGTAGTCAAGTGGGGTAAGGAGTACCTTACTTGGTCTGCTTAGATGAGTGGAACTAGTTGAAGCTACCTCATCAAATCCTAGACTAGTTAGACTAAAAATTTTCACTAGAATAACTAAGTATGTAATTTCACGAATTAACTTTATCTTAGAAAGTGGTCGTTGCTCCGATAACCAAGAAAGTCTTTGTGCCTGCCACTGCTTAAAGCTAAAACATGAAATGTATGCTTAATTAATCGACGGTTAAACTTGAATCTAACTCAAGGTTAATCAAGCCTTAGAAAATCATACTTAAATTAATTAAGATAAAATTGATAACCATCTCACACAACCTATAGAATTAACTAGTTGATAAATGTAGAAATGGGTGAGATGGAACTAGAAACCTAAGTTAATTTAAATTGGCTAAATTAATGCAAATTAATCAACCTAAACTTAATCAAGTTAAATTAAAACTTAATCAACTTAACCTTAATTAAAATAATCAATTAATTAAATTAATCAATCAACTCTAATTTAACCTAATTTAACTAAATTAATCAATCAACCTTAAACTAATTAACTTCAATTAACTAAATTAATCAAACTTAACTTCAATTAACTAAATTAATCAATCAAATCTATCTTAAACTTAAATTAATCAAAATCAATCAAACCCAACTCGTAATTAAAGCTCGTTGGAATCTAGGCGCCCGAATACAAATCTAGATGCCCTGAACTACTTCCCAAAAATTATCCACAGTTTTGTTTAAGTGCCCGTGGTTTTTGGAATCCAGACACCCCACACCGCTGATATCCAAGTGCCCAAATTTTAATCCAACGCCCGAAACATATCTATATAGGGCGCCGGAGACCTAATTCTCAGATGGCCCAAATCTCTTTCGAGCTTGCTAGTTGCCACCCTGTGCGGTCGTCTAACTTGCGTAGGTTGTCAATTCTCTAATATTTGGCCCGATATGCCTAGGTAAGCTCTCAAACAAGCCTTAATTTTATTTAAGTTATTTTAATTACTTAAATTATTAATTAATATGATTAGTATTAAGAGAAAGATTATTGAGGCTGGGGATTCTACTACCCCTAGCACAGATCTTAGATTTCCCACTGAGGAGCTTAGGATTAGATGTTCATCCATGTCATTTGGGTCTTTACATTCTAGATATTTATGTATGACAATCTTCATGTGTTCATGCATACAATTTCAAGCAGAGCACTTAATATCTTCATTATTATTTGATGATACAATGTTTTTGCAATGATTGATGATGTTGGATACAAACTGATGCCAAGTGCCACATTGATATATTGCTGAATTCTTGAACAAGATGTAGTGTGACGAATCTGGTTTTTGAAGCCTTTGAGGACATGTTTTGACAGTAAATTGCTGAGCCATATTACTGTAAATCTGTTAAGCTGAAAGACTTTAGAATTCAAAAGCTAATGCTAAGCTGTAAACAATTTTATTGTTGTGTAAATTCTGAGAAATCAGATTTGTAATCCGGTTGTAGAAAATGAGAATGGAAATCAGCTCGGAATTGAGGCACTAGTGTACCAAATCTGGATACATCAAATTGTGAATTTATGATCTGAATTAAAGAGCTGAACTACTAGAGCTGTGAGATCTGGTGATTGATACGAAAATCTAGAAATTCTGCTGCTAGATGCAGAATAGTGCAGATTGGTGCTAAAGGAGTAGAAAAGTGTCCAGATTCAAGCAGAGGTAACTATTTGAATTGTTTTCTGCTAAGTAAATTGAGTCTTTAATCAGAATGTGAGATGAAGAAAAAAATTCAATGATGGGAAAATAAAATCTGAAACAAGGCTGGAATTCAAGGGCTAAAACAGTTGGAAATAAATCTGTGATGAGCTTTGAAGTTGTTGATAAACTTTACTTCATATTGTCTTTGATAAATCAGTTGAAATTCATTTGAAGAAGTGGGATTGAAGTTAAAGGTTATGAGCACAAATTCAGATTTGAAATGAATCACATCAGGAAAAGGAATAAAAAAAACAGAAGAAAGGAAAAAAAAAATAGGAAACAGAATTGATTTCAAAAGGAGGAAAATGTATCAAAAGACCTGATAAGCTGATTACTTCCTGTAAAATGTTATTGCATTCAAGCATTCTCTAGACAACAAACTCAGATTCTACTCCGGATTTTTGATGCAAATGAAAAAAAAAATTCTTGTAACAGCAGGAATAAAAACAGAAACTGCAGTTTGGAAATTCAAGTAATGTTTCAGCTGAGGTCTACATTTTGATGGAGTGGATTGAACTCGAATTGCAAAGAAGAATTGCAGATTGATGAGCTAATAGAGATCAAATTTCAGGATTGAGAAAAAAAAAGAAGCAGAATGCAGAAATTCAGAAATCCAGAAAAACAGAATACTGATAACTCTGTTTGAATTCTAGTGATTTTTCAGATTTGGCACAATGGAGTTGTTTGTTAATATCAGTTTCTGAAAGAGTGCAGATTCTGGAATTTGGATATTTGGAGCTGGTATTGTTCTTATTTGTCTGAGACAGACAAAGGTTGAAGTGTGGGGGAGAGCTAAGAGCTTGATTACAGTTTCTGAGTAATGGAGTAGTGGATTAAAACTGATCTGATAAGGAACTAAGCTGGATAAATCTTGCTGTTGCTGTTCAGAATTTCAGAATCACATCAGCAAAAGAAAAAGAAAGAAAGCAGAAGGAAGAAAAAAACCCAGAAAAACAGCAAAATGCAGTTATGTTCTAGCTGCTGTTTTGAAATTTTTTGAGCACTGATCTGAGTTCGAATTGCAGGGAAATTGCAGTATGATAAGCATTAGTAATCAATCTTCATTATGGAAAAAGAATGGATGAAAAACAGTGAGAAAATGGGGAGAAAAAGGAAAGTATCAATTTGGTTTTGAATTGTTTGTGGATTTAAATTTGCCATTGATACTTTGCAATTATGGTTTCATGTGAATTGAATTTTGATTGCTGATGATTGGTTGCTATTTCTTAGCTCTTGTAGAATTTAAATGTGAAGGAATTGGGTTTGTTTGCGAAGGAAAACAAAAGATAGCATATTTGGTGGAGTTTTGAGCCAAAATGAAAGGAGAATGAGAATTATGTATCAAGAAGAGGAATTGGAAAGGTTTAGACCAGAAATTGTTTCATGGAATTGAAGAACAAACAGAAACAAATGTGTTACAAAAGAAATGAAATAGAAAAGAGGGCAAGAGGTCATTGGTTAGCATTTAAGTATATCCATATCTACCACTACCATGCATTTTCCTTAAAGCATTTTTCTTAACCTTGTTCTTTCTAAATTCTTATCTCATTTGTTTCAGTTCATGATTGCTTTATTGTCTTCAATAATCCTTAATAAGTGTGGATTCCAAATCAAGAATGCTAGTGGAGAGTAGAAAACAAGCAAGCCTATGGAAGTGCATGAAACTTAAGTTGCTTGAGTGAGCCCTACTTTACTTGATCATGAATTAGAATTAGGGTGAGAGCCACTGATTTATCTACTGAAAACAACCTTGTGAGAATGAGTGTGGTGCATTTATCTTAATTAGTCATGAAGGATGAAATTTGCTAGGTGGTTAACCAAGTACAAGAGTTTAGTTCATGGACTTAAACTTTTGAGATTCTACAACTTTAGGTAATTCTCTTTCAATTGTTTTCTAATTATGATTGAGGATGATCTAGGGGGGTACGATGTAGGAGTTTTTCTTAGTTTTATTATTTTGGCTTGAGCGGGACGCACAAGGTTAAGTGTGGGGGAATTTGATAAGCTAGAATTTTATGATATTTTGTTGATTCATTTTGGATTTCTACATGGACAATTAAATGTTTAATCAACATAATTGGATTGTATTTGTGAAATGATGTATATTTTGGATGATTGATTTAATTTCTGTAATTTTGATGGTTAATTTGGTATTAATTGAGCTTGATTGTTTGTAGGGTCCAAGTGGAACCATGATTGAGTCAAATTGGGACCAAGTCAAGCCAAAATTGATCAATTTGATGGACTAAAACTTCATGATCAAGACTAGGGTTTAATTGGAGCTAAACCGGCTTAAATTGGGTTGAACTAGGGTTGAATCAAGTTTAATTAGAGCTGAAACCGATTTGAATTTGGAGCAGACCCGTTAAGCAGAGGAGCAGACCCGTTAAGAACAGTAGCCCGTTTTAAAGAGGAATGAACAGTGTTTGACGCGGTTCTCACGTAGTTACTGTAGCACCGTCTCGCGTTCAATTTCCTTCCGTTTTTCTTCGATTTTCAGCCAGATCTTCAGGTTTTCTCCTTCCAAATTCATTTCCAGAATTCCAGAGATCAACTACAAGCTAAGATTGGGGTTCAATCACGATCGAAATTCCGTTGAGGGTTTCATCAGATTTCTTTGCCGCCGAAAATTTCAGCTGGATTTCTTCAGATCCAAACTGATCGGAGCAATAAAGGGCATTCAGAGGCGTTCCTTGAAGGTTTTTTAGGGTTCCTGATCATTTCATTGATCAGCGATTTGAAGAATTCCAGCTGAATCATCAAGTTTAGATCTGGCTCTGTTCGGTGTTTCGCAAGGGCGTTCCCTGTTGCTGATCAGATCCAATCTAGATTAAATCGAGCTGAGTTTTGAAGGTTGTGTTTCTGGATTTCTGATCTTTGATCAGATCTAGTGTGACGGCTAGATTGGAGATGATTTGGAAGGGAAGATCTGAAGTTTCTGTTCCGTTTGCTTCATTTTGGTTTTCTGTTGTTCTTGTTTCTGATCAGCATTCTGAAATTTTGTTTTGATCGAATTGTTTCAAAAATCTTGAATTCTGTTTACCAGGTTAATGCTTTAGCTATTTTAGTTGTCCTAATTTGTTTAGAAATTTCCCTTAGCATTTTAAGTTTCTTGAACATTTTCGTGAATCTGAGCTTCTGATTTAGTTTACTGTTCAGTATCACTGTTATAAGGTTTTTGTATCACTGTTGGATCGTATCAGGATTTTTTGGCTAAAACTTTGCCCTTGCTATTAGATTTATAATTGATTTGTTACATTTCATCATTAGTTTGCATTTAAGATCTTGTTTCTTAGTTTAAATTGAATTTTCTTTAAGTAGAATAAAATGTTTTGTAATGCCATATCATGTTAGTGATGTTGTAATTTAGGTTTCATAGTATTGCATCTTGTATTTGGTTTAATTTTGTGTTTCTTAATTTTTTACCTAATTCCTTAATTTTTTGGTGTTTACTATTTTAGTATCAAGTTTTTGTTCTTGCATTTGTTTCTTTCATTTACATTTCATTTTAAAACACCAAAACCCCCATTTATATAGAAAAACCCAAAAATAGAACGACATCTTAGCTTGATTCATACAACCTCTCTACTAGTCCTTGGAAAATACGACTCGTGGCCCCTATATTACATTTGTTTGTGAGCTAAGGGTTTTCGATTATAAATTCTAATTTGAAGCTCATTCGTGACATTAGTTTTGGGCTTATCACTCCCCTTTCAACTTCTTCTTCAGCCCTTAGCCTTGACGCAAGCCTTGAAACGTCTTCCACAAGCCTCGTACCCTTCCTTGCACTAGCTTGAGACGTTTTTCTCGGCTTCGTCATGCTAAGTCTTCCTTTGCCAAGAAGCCACACCTTCGAGACTTCATCCTTTGTCAAAAGGTCCCAGGGGACTTCATCCTTTGCCAAGAGGCCTCACCTCGGGACTTCATCCTTTGCCAAGAGGCCGTGTCTCCGAGACTTCACTCTTTGCCAAGACTTCATTCATGGACTTTCTTATGGACTCAAACCACACAAGTTGAATCACCAACATTGCCTAACTTAAACTCATTTTAGCCAAACATTAAAATCCAATTCACTTGGGGCAAGATTGCACCAACATGCTCGTCGGCTAGTACCGAAGAATCTGACGCGAACTTGAGGCTTTGGAAGACATCCTAAAGATCACTTTGCGTGGATCACTAATAGAGGAGAACCGTATGATTGATACCCTTTCTGCTAAGTGTCATACGCCAGGTACGTATAGAATGTTAATTTTGTAAAATTTTAATTTTCTGCTATGTCTTGTACATACTGTTTTCCTACCATGTATGCATGTGTTGTGATAATTTTTATAATTATTGTCGCTTTTATTTCCGTTACGCACATTTTCAAAACATGAAACACGCACATTGTACTGAGTCGATCCCAATACTATTCACCCCTTTCCCTCTCCTTTCAACGCTCTAACTCAATCATATAATCAAAATTTAACATATTATGCTGTAATTGACAAATATATCGACTTGTTGCTTTATGAAGATGAATACCATGAAAGGGTTGTAGTTGCTTCTCTGCATGTATGGACAAGTAGTCTATTGGCAGCAAATTGTCCAAAATTAATACACAAGGTCCTTTTCTTCCTCCTATGCCACATTTTGCAACTGTAATTGACATCATTAATTGAGCGGATGACCCACCTATGAAACCATCATCTAATTGACTCTGTTCCCAAAATTGCAAATATTTATTAAGTGAAAGTAGCATATATAAGACAGAGAAAATGACAAGAATAATTCAGTCTTAACCCCTATACAACCACAAACCCCTGGCAAGTAAACACACATAGCTACAGCTTTTGGGCAAGGTAAACGAGAATTGTTAGAATAGGCATGCAGTGAACCATTGGGGTGCCCTACGAAGTACAATCAGTTGCATGCAGAGGGAAGTCAATTTATCTCCACTTTCTATGTCTGCCACCTCGCTCTGCATTACATATTGAGCAAAGGGCCACTTGCTTTAGTAGATTCCCCCCATTTTGAAAGGTTGTAGCTTTTCTTGGCCAGGGCAAGCTCGGGCAATCATGTATGGAGGAGCCTTGTTCAAAATTAACTTGGGATGTCGAGTGGACTAACAGTTAATGAGCCATACATGTGGATCAAGTCCACCACCCTCTTGTTCCCTGTCCAATTGTTGTCTTGGAGATACCAGATGATGGATTGATGTCCATTTCTACTTGGGCTCCCATGCAAGAGTGCTTAGTTTTTTTTAGGTTCTATACGTTTCATACATAAGATAAAAATGAAAAAACAAGCTACGGAGACCAAATGATTACTTAGTTGTTTTTTATATTAGAGGGTACTTGCCTTAACTTCTTACAGCAATATTCATAATGGGATGAAGAAAATGAAGGAAAATATATCTAGAAATGCTGATGGAAGAAGGTGATTTTGATTGCGGTCATATGATGATGGATATTTTTAGTTGGGCTTGCCTCACGGTCCAATTTCTTTTCTTTAGGTTGTGATTTCTTGAAATGATACAAGGAAAAAATAATAGGGATGCAAAATTTAAAAGAGAAGTTTCTTACATACATGTTTTTTTATCAATAAAGATAAATTTATTGATCAAATTAAAATACATATCCTACGAAATTTAGTTATTATTATTATAAGCAACACTATAAAAATAGCATATGGTATGTCATTACTATATCAACTAATTATATTCCTTCTATATTATCTCTTATGATTCTTTCTTCAAATATCATCTAAACATTAGAATATAATTCAAATAGTATTTTGTACACTTGTACTTTAGTCATATATATTATGCAAATAGGAGATGTATACACGTCTTCAAATATCTTTTTGTTGTGGATGCTCTATAGCTGATACACTGTGCAAGCTAGTGTTATCTTCTTCGCTTGATTTGCTAATGTTATCTTCTTCGCTTGATTTCACCATGTCATCCCTCGAGCTTCCTTTTGCAACCACTTTAGTGCACCATCCAAAGTCGTCATTCTACATGTGATGCCCATTTGGTATGCCCCCATGCAAGTTGCTAGTCTAACATTTGAAAAACAAGTGCTCTAAAGTTTCCATTAACTTGTTGTAAAGCTCACAAAGACTTGTTGTCTCTTGAAAAGTGATACAGTCCAAGTGAGAAGTCTTGCCTTTGCCCCTAACCACGATGTGAACGAGTTCTTTAGCGGTATCCAAGGTTTCCAAATCACCTTCCAATTTGGCATACTCTTGCCCTTTGGTCTATAACAATCATAAGCCTTTGAAATGTCAAAATATAAACCATTGCTCCATCTTGTGTGGAGTTGAGCTACTAATACATTAATTAACCTTTGCCATGCCAACTATTCTATCCAGAATCTGCTTGATCAACGAAGTGTCTCCATCTTTAGGCTGTCATCATCACATTGATTGTCCCTTGAGATAGATATCATATCATTGTATCCATTAAGATATCTTCTTGGTGGCCGGTGGTAAACTTTCGTGGGACCGGACCGATCATCCCCAGGGATTGAGATAATGTGACTAACTGGGATTTATCATTTTTTCATAAAGATATCTTCTTAACGTGTATACTCCATAAACTTTTCATGAGAAGGGCTTTATTCTAGCTCCTAGCCCTAAAATATAACCCCTTTTAGCCTTTGGAGAGCACGTGTCCTACTATGCTACGGATGTCTTCTTAGATCCTCTATGATTATTGCTACTGGAATTAAAAATATAGTCAACTAGTACCATTCCATACCTTGTAAAATAGCACAAATCATCTCTACCCTAGTCGAATATAATAGGAACTTGTTGGTCTAAGAACTGATATAGGCAACAATCTTATCTGTTACTTTTTCTTTTATTTTTCTTCTTCTTTAATTTTTTTTTCCTTTTTTACCTTTTACTATCATCTTTGATTCTTTTTCATTTTTTAGGTGAACAAATCTCCCGTGCACAAAGATGAGGATCTAACTCAAGGGATTTATGAATCTTATGCTTAAAATTTTTCTAATAATTATTGTGAGATTTGTGGTGCGACAAGTTATATAGTCAATAATTGTCTGATATTATTTTCACCTTCATATGGTAAGGGGAACAATGGGGTATCCTCCCCAACTACAACCAATGGTCTCAAAATGATTGACATGCTTACAATTATGATTGGATGAACCCTTAAAAAAATTTTTACGAGAGCTATCTGTTATGTTTGAGAGGTGTCCTAAGATAATCATCTTACGGTTATACTATTTATTGGATAAATAGTAATTCACTATTTGAGTGCATATTTTTTTATGTGTTTATTTGGATCTTAAACTTATTTACTGAATGTCTACAATACGATTCATAGCATGAGAGAATTTGTGATTGAATCATAACTTGTGAGCATCTCTACATGTACAATTATGAATATATTGAAATTATCTCTAGTTGAGAAATTGATGAGTACGGACATCATCGATTATATTGACACTAGCACGTTTTAAACTCCTTAGTTTACCAAGCAATCATTCTCACTAGCTGGAGATATTGGATGTTGAGAGTTAAACATGGATGCTAATTAAAGGTAACTAGCTTATTGGAGTGACCTACCGTGAGATTTCATATGGTTTGATACATATGTGAATAAAGATCTCAGTGCAGCTTAAGTGCAAGTTTTCTTTAACTTGGGGTAATCAAGTTACTTTGATCATAGAGACTTATACTTTGACATCTTAAGCAAACATCTCCGAGGAGGTGTGGACCCGAGATGATTGAGTGTAAGTGAAAGTGTCCGAAGGCATTTGAATAGCTCATAAAGGATTCATCGCTCTTTGTAAAAAGAGACGTTTACCTTGTGGTCGCTTGTCAGAATTGTTACTAAATTTAGCCAAAGCATCACATGTCAAGAGTATGATACTCTTGGACACATGTACGAGTAACTTGAATCCATAGGATAAAAAAAATAGTTTGGGCTAGGTATGACGTAGATAGCCTAGTGGGGACTGACACACATAGACCCTGTCCTGAATCAAGTAGGCATAAGATAGTGAAAGGAATGAGACATGTTTCATTTTAGCTGATGAAGGGTTTAGAAATGTTCTGGAATCAATTGTTAATTTTTTGATCAATTGGAAATCATGATGTACTACTAGGTGTCACTCATGATCATTCCATAATTAATGGTTAATTACGGACGACCAACATAATCAAAAACCTATTGGGTCACACACACTAAAAGTTCTCCGAATGACTTAAAACGAGTTTAAGAATTGGATTCATAAAATGAGAGAAATAAAGTCTGGTTGGTTCAAACGGAGGTGGTTTGGTTATTGAATCAAATGATTCAGTTTTGAATCAAATTGAACCAACTTGGTTTGGTTCATGATAGAAGATGTTTTGATAAACGGAAGAGATGAAGAGGTTCATCTTGTTAAGACGAAATGAACAAAATAGATTTGGGTCAAATCGGAGGTCATTTGGTTATTGAACTAAGCGATTTAGTTTTGAACCAAAACAAACCCAGTCTGCTACAGTACCAGTTTGCTATAGTGTTTAGGGTTAAATCTAGTTCAGCCAGTCTGATTCTTTCCCATTTTTCTTCTGTCAATTCACTTCGCTCGCCCACAGTCACACGTGTGATCCTCTTCTTCCTTCTCCACCCAATGCCATGAGAATAGGGGGATCGCGATCTCTCGATCCTGAATCTTCCAGCAACGAGATTAGGAGGAGCACGGGTATAAGATGTCGACTGCGACGAGGGAGAAGGATGCGAGAAACCCTAGCCCCAACGAGTCCCTCTCTGATGCGAGCTCCTTCTTTGCGTTATTGACCGCGAGAATAGGGTTGATCACCGCCAATCTCAACATCTCCTGAGAGCCAGCCACGGGAAAGAGAGAAGCCAGAGCCAGCGCCGTCCTCTTCTCTTGTCGCCAACATGGGAGAAGAGCACCACCAGAGCTCTAACTGCCACCTATCTTCTCTGTTGTGTGTCCTCCGGAGAAGCAAGATCACAGTCGGCGCTTGTCCTCCCGAGCATGGCCAGTCCCATGCTGTCGCCGTCCTCTGCCCTTGCCACCCGCGTGGGAGAAGAGCAACGCCAGAGCCCTAACAGTCTCCACCGCTGCTAGTCTACGTTGCCGGAGGATTCACCATCGGAGTTGCTACTGAAAGGGCTGCCTCTTATCATTGAAGTTGCTACCGGAATTGTCGCCAGAGAAAAGTTGTTTGGACAAATTGTCTGTCCTTGTAAACAGTGATTGTTAGAGAAGAAAGGATTGTTCTGTTGCTTTCTTCCTGGAGTTTGTATCCACCATCGGAGCTACTATAGTTGTAGGTCGGACCTTACTGTATCGTGGACCTTGGAATAATAGCATGTAATTGTGAACCAATAAATCCTTGTGTGCTTTCATTCTTTCTGCTGCCCTCTCAAATTATTACTACGCAATGATTTACAAGGTTTTATCGAAAAATGTGAAAATATATTGTATGTGCTATTCGCCCCTCTAGTGCTTCCAATGATCCTACAGGTATAAGATGTGTGAAAGGAACAAGTGCGCGAACAACTATAACTGTTGAAGGGTTCAGAAGTGGTTCTGGAATCAACTATGAGTTTTCGATTAATTAGGGTTATGATGTACTACTAGGTGTCACTCATGATCGGTCTATAATTAATGATTAATTATGGATGGTCAACATAAATCAAAAACTTATAAGGTCACATGCACTACGAGATTCTCTAAGAGACATAAAACAAGTTTGAAAATTAGATTCTCAGATCGAGAGATATTGAGTCTAGTTGGACTAGACAAAGGGCAAATATGAAAGATATTTTATCGGAATGAAAACACAAATGGACCACATCTTTTGAAGATAGGGCTTGGCCCAAGTGAGCCATCTTTGGTAATTATAAATCAAATTAATATAGTTTTAATCAAAAGGTAGTTTGGTTTTAAACTAATATGGTTTGATCTTGGAACCAAATTTAAGGCTATTGATTTCTGTTTTAGGCTAATGGATATGGATTTTTTATTTGCGAATCAAACTCGTTAGAGATCTATAAATAGATCTCTATGGAAGAGAGATAAAATGGAATTAGAAAACCTAAGGATTAGATTTTCTCTCCTTCTCCTCTTCAAGCCGTCGCCCACCTCCACTTCCTCGTTGTGCTGCCACCACCTTGTGGTGTTGCCACCATCCAAGAGGGGTATCCAAGCTTGCCTCTAACCTTACCTGCCCTCCCTCCACTGGCCAGCCAAATCCCTTAGCCGCCCAGCCACCACACCATGGGAGCAACAACCGGTGGTCATTGTCGGCGCACCTCACACTTGGGAAGCAACGGTTGATTCTGCCACGAGGTACTTCTTCTTCCGCCCTTGGTAATTGTTCCAGCAAGCAATTGTTGTTATCTAAACTCTGACGTCATTAGGCATGCTGCCCCTCATCGGCAGTGAGTCATCCGACCTTCGAACGATGACTTAATCGTATTCTTTCAATTCGATTCATGTCGTCGGGTTGCTTTGAGCCAACAGATACCGAATCAAATCGTAGGTTCTCTCTTGGATCGTTTCATCTCTTTCTTTCGACTAATATCGAAATGGAGACCAACACATGACTTAGTGAAGTCGTCTCGAGGAGATCTCAGCGTGAATATAAGTAGAGACAATCTTTCTTAAGGTTGCTAGTTGAGGTCGTTTCCACTTCGTGTCATCCAATAGGTATAATTCATTTATGCCATCTATTTCTATGATTATGTATATATGCGTGTGTATCCTTGTATAGTTTTTGATGTACATATTATAATAATATAGATCATTACGCCTTCGTTACTTGTTTAATGAAATAAAATTTTAAAAAACATAGAGCAATCCCCACACAGAGGAGGATTATATGGTGATTGCAAATGTAATGTTGTAAGCCTCTTGACCTCGTACTAGGGGACTACTAGCTTAGTGTGAGACATCACCTTGCCAAGCCTACATGACTCATCATGTCTGGCAAGTGAGGAACTGCATCACGATTGGAGGATGTATGGATAGATGTTATACATTTTGTGGTAAGGAGAGATGCAGGAGCACATCTTTGTCCGATGTTCAGACATCAATCAACATTGGTTGCAAACCAAATGGTGGTTACTGATGACACAGGCAATGACTATACATTGGAGGATATTACATGTCTATAGGTGTTGGTAGGCTCAACACCTTATAAATTATCCATGATTCATCATGTATGACCGACAAGGTTCCCTAGTATATTTAATGGTGACCTTTTAGATGAGGAGTTGGTATTTAAGAAAACACAAATACATGTATATTGTATCTTAAAAATCTCCTCGGATTTGATACTTTATCAGATATGACATAAGCAAGTATTTAAGGGCACTTGTATATTTGTATGTTTTGATGATATATATATTTATCTTTCAAAAAAAAAAATAGGCAATCGTAGCTAAAAATTAAATCCTCTAAGAAATCGTCATTAGAAATTAAGTCACACAATGTGTATCACTAAGACAAGGTTTAGGATTTTCATGAATGTTCAACTGTCCACTACTAGTTGGGAAGTTACCCCTCGATTGTATCTTAAAACTAAAGCTACAACACTAACCTAGGCAAAGGTCTGAATCTCGCCTTAAGGTAGGGACTACTCACTTCACTTTGAATGCATCTTTTTCTTTCAGTCTTCTTCCAATATATTCTTTAACTGCCATTTAAAGTTCTCTATCTTATACTGATCTTGCGAGGACCTCTACATATCAATGCATGGATGAGGAGAGATCGCACCTTTAAGCATCATATCTTTCCATAACCTCACTTACATGGAAGTACTCCAGAGTAAAGAAAGATAAACATTGTTACAGGACGATGCAAAGAATAAAGATAAACAATTTTACAGGACGATGCAAAGAATACTGCTAGCTTCTCTATTTTTTTTCTTTGAACTAACTAGAAGCTCTTTCTTCTACAGGACAAGTAGATCATACTGATCATGCATATCTCTATCACTGATTATAGTTGAAATGGAACTCGAAAGCAAATCAACCTACTTAATTAAGCAGTGGGAGACTTTTGACAAAGAGAATAGAGGGACTGGTCCCTGTGTGGAAAACTGTACATGGCCCATGCATGCGCATGCTGTAGAGCTCGTTGCCATGCTCATGCTTTAAAGCTTTGAAGGGTGAAGCGCGTGCACGATGAGTTAAAGAAGAAAGAGTTAATCAAACTATGTTAATGAGTTAAAATCATAACAGAAATAAGATAAAATACTTGAGAAAAAATCCATACTACATCGTGGCCTTGTGAGTAGTTGCTAGTTATACATTATGCCTTAAATTGTTGTAAATTCATTAAAAGTCGATAATGTACGTCATAGCCATGGTTTCAGGTAGAAAACTTTTTAGCCTATTAAAAGAGTTCCTGCAAGAGTAATATATAGGGACTTCCTATCTCGCAAAAGAAATTGCCCTCTTCCTGCATCTCTAGACTCTATATAACAATAACTCTTATAATCAGTAAATCTCTCTCTATAAGAGTACAAATTTCACTGATCAAAATGATTATATACGACCATTTCTTCAATTAACAGGTTTTACAAGAACTGTTTATGCTCTTATTTATTAATTTTGACTACTGATTACAATGCTCGATTTATTCTTTGATTTGAAGATGAATGAACCCACATTTTAGGAGCTTCGAAGAGAGTAGTTATGATTTGCTTATTGTTAGATTTGAGAGGTGTCCTAAAGCAATCGCCTTACGGTTATACTATTTATTAGATAAATAGCGTATATTTCCGCTGCGCACGTTTACGAAACGTGTAGACACGCGATTTGCACCGGGACGATCCCAACATTTATGTATTCCTTCTCTTGGATGACTGTTTGTGATAGATCCCTCTTATTTCTTTAGAGAAGAGTCAAAATGTTCATGAAGCTTTGTTGTCACTGTCATCATCCTACCAGACATCATTAGCCTACTTAGCTAGTTTAACCGTGTGGAATAAATTGTCCATCTCCCTCGCTGGATCTTCTTTGTTCAAAGAATTAATCTCCAACGCCTGTAACTACGTACAGGTACATCTTAGGAAGGCAAGCTGTAGATTCCCATCCCAAACCCCACGCTTTTCCATTTGCATTCATGACCTTTCTCGGGCCTCGGAGCATGCCCACAAGCTGCCATGGCCGATGCCCCTTTTTATTTCCTGCAGCCCACCGTAATTAGACACCAGAATACCTCCAACTTCATTTGTCTCCATCCATCATTTTCATGCTGCTGCACTCCCCGTCTATACCCAATCCTTCCTTCCCCACTGCCTTCTGTTATTCCTGTTAGCTAACTTTGTGTTTTCCTTCCTCTATTTAACCTGCTCCAGCTCCTCTGTTTTTCTCACTCCCTGCATCAAATGGAGGTAACCAACTCGTGTGACTGATTTATGTCCTTTGATCATGGCTGCTGTTGTTGTTGTTGTGTGAGTTCAGTTAAGTATTTTTCGTGTAGGAAATGGTGAAGAGGTGCCACGTTCCTGCATTTGGTCATTGGAACTGGAACTTCTATGATGAAGACATCCCAATTTCTCAGTACTTTGAGTCCCGTCTCTTTGGAGGAGATCATGTTGGGGATCTGTTTAAGGTGCTATCACCATGCAAAGATCAGGTTGGATATGCCTACATGCATAAGACTGTTTGATATTTTTCTTTTTCTTTTTCTTTTTTGTCATGGATTTTTGGTTTTTTGGGGGGTTGTCTGAAGAAAAAGCAAGAACGGAAGACGATGAAGTCTGTGAAGGAGAAGATCGGGAGGAAGGACGATGCTGTTGATGAAGATCTCTACAAGATACCTCCAGAGATCCTTTATCAAATGCCAAAGAAGGCAATAATTATAGCATTCTTAAGCTGTTTTCGCAGTTTGGAACATATTCTTTCTTCTTCTGATCTTCAGCTTTGATATTGTTGTTCTTTCCTTTTCTTTGCAGAAAAAGAGGTGGAATTTTTTCTCAGTTCTCTTCTGCCTCAGTTGCATTGCATGACTGGGATCAGAGATTAAGGAAATGGATTCCCTGATCAGAGTTCTGTAGTTTATGTTTTTGTTTTCTTCTGTTATTTCTCCGTGCCAACTGAATTCCAAGAAATGTATAACTTAAACTCTGAAGAAAAGGCTATGAACTATGTTGAATTGGAGAATTTTAGTTCAAGAGAAGGTTTGCATGAAACAAAGTAGCAGAAGAAACAAAATTCAAAAATCAAAGTGCCCTTTCCTTTGAATCTTTGAAAATTTTTTTAACCTTTATAAATCGTTCTCTCCAGTCATATGCTGTTGGTCCAGTTTGGATATCTTCTTTCCCTCTTCACTTTATCACTTTATATCCTTACGAAAACCTACAATGATGGGAAAAAAATAAACAGTGAAATTAGTTGCGATCTTGTTTGAAAGATGTTTTAGCATTTAACTTTTCCTCAAAGGTAGGGAAGTTGATAGTTGATAGCAGGCCTGCAACTCTGAGTCTGTAGCAAGTGAAGAAAACTGCAAGATCTTGAGTGGTCATGTCAATAAGGTGCCTTGGAATTCTAGGAAGCCATGAATAAAGTTGGAAGCTTTGTGTTGGCCTACCAACTAAAGCAGCTTTAGGGTTTGTTTATCACTGCATCTTGGAAAATATTCCAAATCTTTGAGCACTTGTCACTGCAACTCAGAAGCTTCAGATGCACAAGAGTTAGTAATAATGCTGTCTCTACTTTCAACACGAATGGTGCAGTCAGTTTGACATGTTTCCTTTTATATGTAAATTGGAGAAGCAAAGCTCAAACTTGCAATCTTTTGGTGGTACTCGTGTAGTTCACTAGCACTTTTTTCCCCTTTTTTTTGTCTTTATCTTTTTGTTGTTTTTCTGAATTTCTTTTGATCATTTTTCTTTGCCACTTTGAACTTTAAGAAGCCTTATTAAAGCTAAAGCATGATTAATGTTGTTAACCTATAGTAGTATGAGCTTCCAAGAAGGTGGTGCCTATTGATACAACACAAATCATTAGCAGCTTATATTTCAAAATATCAGTCTGACTTGTCCTTTTATCGTAACATCTCTAAACCCTCAATGAGCGAGTTAAATCAAATCATAATCAAGTCCTAACTTTCTTGAGGAACAAGACTGGTCGGCCAATGAATACATTGAACAACTCCTTCCTTTTCTACTTGAGATTTGCAATGTTGCATACATTGCGTCATTCATAATCTTAGGCAACATGATAAGATAGTAAAATGATTAATATGAACATCAAATAACACTGTACTATTTGGAGGTTAAACTTAACCTAAAGGTCTCCACAATGGAGAAGTAGGGATACATTCTCCACTGCCTTTTGGTCGAACAGTACACATGAAATAAATCATAGGCTACAATGCTAGTAAAACACTGTATGGATCTTTGTTCAGTTGTATAGATCTTAGTTCGATTGCTACACAACGTCTAACTTGAATTATCAAAGTGTACTCTTTTAGCAGATATTGTCAAGAATTCTCATATGACTTTCACAGATCATTTAGATATAGACTATAAAAATCAGCTACAAGATCCATCTGTTGGTGCAAGGTGCACAGGTTTGACCCTAGAATTTCGATGTTTGACAAGATACCTAGGTTTGGTCAGTTTGACCAAGAGTTGATCCAAACAGGACCTAATGTTTGGATGTGAGTGAAGTCTAGTCAGGTCAGTTTGACTAAAAGACTAACGAAAAATCTTAGTTGGTTAGATCAAGCAAGGAGAAGTCTTAGTTGAGGCTAAGCAGGGAAAGTCTTAGTTGTAGGCTAGGCAAAGGTAAGTCCTAGATTGAAGGATCAGGCAAAAGTCTTAAAAAGGTCAAGTGCACCAGGTGCAAGTCCAGGTAGGTCAAGAGGACCGGAAAGCATGACAGAAATCCAGACAGATTAGGAGGATCAGATGTTTGGTGGAAGTCTAGGCGGTCAGGTGGACCGGTAGCCTAGCAGCAAGTCCTGAGGGTCGAGGATCGAGGCTAAGCAGAAGACCAACAAGTTTGGAGGACTTGGTTGGCAAGTAAATTCTCCCGAGTGGAGTGGGTAAGGGCCCGTTCCTAGTGTGAGAACAGTATGCGTCAGTCTAATCCAGAATTTTGCTACAAATCCGAAGTTAAACCTACAGGGTAAGACTTAGGTTGATTGCGTGTTTGTATGCTTGTCTTGCAGGAACCAGGAGCTGGAAGCAAGATGGAGAAAGCATAAGTGAAGCAAACAGAGGCAGCCGAACCAAGCTCGGGGTCAACTCAAGTCAAACCTGAGTCAACTAGATCCGGACGCCTTTATTCATCTTTCAGGAGCCTGGATGGTCCAAGCACCTCTATTCCGCTTCCAAGCGTCTCTATCGGGAAGATTCAGCTCAGATAAGATCGAAAAGATCGGATTAGATCTTATCCAGGCGCCTAGATAAGATTTTCAGACGCCTAGAAGGTAAGATTTTCAGACGCCTAGAAGGGGCTATATAAGGAGGCTGAACGTGCACAACAAAGACACAACTTCTCGAAGTCATCCTCTTCAACTAGTAGTGCTACTGAACATGAACAGGGTCAGACTCGTGCAATTGCAGAAGTTCTAGGAGGAGAATACGACACTCAGAACTTTCAAATTGACAATCACGTGTTTGTCTTTCTTATTATAGTCTTATATTGTTTTATTCATTTATATATTTGATTGGACTATAAGACGAATTTTTCTTTCTTCGAACAAGGTTCGGAAAGGAGACCACTAGTGAACGGTTGCTTCCGGTATATAGGCTTTAGACGTACTAATCCTGGGAGTTAGGAACCAAGTAAATCTGCGAGTCCCTACAAATTTTACTAATTCCGCTACTAAATATTTCTGATAGAACGAACGAACGAAAAATGAGACGACCACGCTATTCACCCCTCCCCTCCTCTAGCACACATCCATGATCTTACACCATCGACAAACCACATCCAACATCTCTACTGGCTATCCAAGTGTTACAAGCAACTGCTCATGTAATTGACAGAAATGCAATAAAGAGGTTGGCATACATTCAATATTCTATGCAGTCCAAGAGAATCTCCATTCACTAGATACAACATCTCTTGAAATTGGTTTAGTAAGAGGATGAACCATTCATTATATGATGCATAAAAAATGTCTATAGTGCCTTTCAAATATTCCAAAATCCAATTAATGGTTTTCCAATGTTCTCGTGTTGGATTCAATTGTTACTGGCTAACTAGCCTTACAACTAAACATATACATAGATCAATACATATGATAGCATATGTAAGACTCCCAACAACACTTGAATATGGTTATTGGACATTTAGTTTTCTTGTAAAATTTTGGGACACATTGACACTCAAAGTCTTGACCTTTAGTCATGAACAACATGTGATTGTTAAAAATTCTGCCATTTCTACTATTGAAATATCAACATAAGATATTGAATTGCAAATATATCACTAGCTTTTTTTATGTATACACAACGGTCTCGTTGATTACCTTAAAATGATACATTAAAATCACTTGTGAAATATGAGATATCATTGAGTGGATGATTGTTTTAATCTTTGGCGCTCATAAATCCTGTATTTTTTAATCTAAATATTCAATTCTTACAAATCCAATTAATTTGAAAATGAATAACCTTCCCACTGAATAAATCCGAAAACACTCATGATAATTCACTCAATAGTAAACATCCTCAAATTCCAATGGAAGCATGACAAGGAGAGCAAATTAAAGGATTTCAATAAACCACACGCAAAAATGCTATATTTCAAGAAAGCAGCATTTTGCAATATTCCAAGCATATATACATGCTTAAGATTTATTTTCATTTTGCCTGAAATATAGAATCCAATGTGATAAGATTATCAGAACTAGCCAACGGGCTTCGTGGTTATGAGGGGTTGATTGGTCAGCATCTCTAACTGTTAATGTTTAATGCACCAAATAATGAATGAGTCAGGGACTAAACCGAAGATGACAACAGAACAAGAGTTACAAAATTAAGTCCTAGCAGACAGACAAACACAAGTATTTCTCAAGTTGAAAGGGCAGTCAAGATCTGAGACTAACATTTGCCAGAGTATTTGAAAGTGAGATTCTATTTTACAACTGCAACAATGGGAAGAGATTGACTGATATCTCTCTTATTCATGTCTTGTGTGACACAGGAAAGATGACATTGACATTTCAAAATCACGATTAACACTAGGTGTTCTGTCGCTTCCTTCAAAGCCCTGCTGCAAGGAAACAAAGCTTGTGTTCAAATCATGACACTATGGAACAAACAATGTCATAGAAACTAAACTTCAACTTCCTAAGTTAACAAAGAGGACTGATGCTATATGAATTGGAAATTGTACAAAAAAATTCAACCATTCCCAAAGAAGGTTAGGATGGATAGATAAGATAATCTGGCAGCAACAATGATTACTTCATATGAAAATGTTCTTGATCATGCAGAAAAATTGTCAGTTTATACCACCACTCAACTTTCCATTGATACTGCTGTGCAATTCCACATAACATATATACAAGTTCTTACAAAATTAGTCTTCATGACTAATACTGTAGAACTACAGCTTTCTTTCTTGTGTAACTTTCATATTTCAGTACCTAAGTGAGAAGCCTTCATTTAGTTGACCAAGTGATTCTAGGTACCAAATTCCATCTCTGTTAAATTAATTGAAAAGGCAAGGAAGGGGAAATTGCTAACTTTATCATGAACTATTTGTAACAATCAAGGCAATTGTAGTCAGCTTACTAAATTCTTCAATATGCTAATAACCAGACAGCCAACTCATAAAGCCACATCAACAACAATCATGCCATTACTGAAATTTAGACCTTTTAGGTGACTCGCTAATGGATTTAGATTATGTTTACAGATTAAGTATTCAGGATCGCTCAGAAAAAATCACTGCAGACGAGGCAAGACCATTTCTCAGCATAGGAGCCCATTACTCTGGATTTAGAATGAAAAGCATATTTTGTACTCGATGAGTTAAGTCTTTTGCTGACATAGCAATATGTCAGGTGAGCAGTGCAAAATAATAGGATGATAGTGCATTCAGCCTTGGACTGAATGCTGGCTTTGATTGTTACTGATTAGAAAGTGTATGTATAGAATTATGAGAATTAAAAAATATTAAGCTACACTTGTTAAAAATTTGAAAATTAAAGCTAGGCATTATTATCAACTAAGACAGTGACAAATGTGAGTCAAAGGTTGCTAGAATCATGGATTAATTGTGTTGGTTAGCACAAGCAAAATATTCATTCCGCCTATCGATCGACACATCAAGCTCTCCAAGGCTTCAAAACTGACCAAACTCCTCGATCATGAGGCGTGAATCTTCAACGAGTTCAAGGTGGGATATTAGGGCGCGCAAACCACCTGAGCAGATTTTGTGGTTCCGCAAGTCTTCCATGACACATCGAAAGGGCTCCTGTGGAATATCTAAGGCACGCAGTTGCTCCACAAATCTTTCGTCAATGCACCCAAGGGATTTCGCTGATGCTATGCAGCAGTGGCACAAGTCTTCTGTGAGTGTGCTTTAATATTTGGAAGCTTTCAGTGACAACATCCTAAAACTGAGTGAGAATCTGGGAAAGATTTAAAGCTTCCTGGAGATAGTGAGAGCTTCCTCACATGACGGCAAGGACTTCACACTTCAACTTTCTCCTCCTCATCTGTGAGATTTCTGTGACAACACTTCTTCTCTCAGCTTCGCCACGATGTCCAAAAATGAAAAGGTATTATTCTTCCTTCTATCCTTTCAAGCTTCCCCCTTCTTCTCCTTGGAGTACGACACACCATCCGATATCGACACCCATGTTGACCAACAATTCTCATTCCAATAGAGCACCAAAACCCCAACTCTAAGCTATTTGAAACCTTGGCTAGAATTTTCATAATTTTAATCAAAATCAAGTGAAAATAAAGAAAAAATAATAAGCTCTGCAAACATTAGATTAATAAAATGGTGATGGCGATCTATAACTAAATCTAATATACCAAAAAGAAAATCCTTCAATTATTCATCAAGTCCTTTCTGTCTAACTTTCTCTTAATGACTGACTTGAGTAGGACAGTCCAACCTATCTGAGATAGGCATATAAAATATATTTCAATGCACATCAAGACATTCAATAAAATAGTATTGAGCATACACCCATTTGGTTTCTTTTGTTTATTTAGAGAAATTTTTATGGTTGAGATTGCCTAAGTTAGAAATCTGGTCTGTTAATGTGAAGAAATGAACATGTTAGTTCAATTACCAGAACTGAAATGATCAAAGAAAGACCATATGATTCCTTTTTTAAGCCACTTATACTACTATCAATTTTGTTCAAATTTAATGGTAGGAGTGAATTGTTGATTAGTGATAGGGATGACTAGTGGGTTTTTCAATACGTATATAACTAATTTTGATTAAGTAATGTGTTCACATAACTAAACTCGGGTTGGGTCGAGTTAATTGGTACTCTAGATTAGATACGCAAAAGAAACCAATGATGATTCAAATATATGACACATTTTGACCTGTGAAGTGACAAAAATCAAATACTATAATTATTTTGGTTGGCTCTGATACCCATTGGATAAGATTATTTGCCCACCCTTAAACACATCTCTCTCAGGAAGCTTATTCAAATGTCTGTATTATCATTTTGATGTCATATGAATTTCCTTTGCAACTTCCATATCATTGTCATTTAGAGGATTTGTAGATCCTTACATCTATCTTATACAGTGTGATGCACCACAATTTTCAAATGGTAGAAGAAATGTCCTCTTTAAATATTGCATGCATGCACGAGCATGCAAGAGTAGAGAAAAATGAATGTGAAGAGTATATTACTATCATAATGTTTGGCATAAACAAAGTCAAAACAACAACAAAATCAAAGATGTGTGTTTGGATTTTGGAGTGCTATATCAAATTATCAAGATTGAAAAATATACTAGATTGAAAAAACAGAGCTGCAAATATTGGTCAAAAAGTTGAAACTTGGTTGACAGTGCAAGTGAATTTGAACGATCATGAATCATGACTGCATAACCGTAAATACAAACTGGTGAGAAAAATCAACAGACCTTTAAAATAAAAAACACACATTTTTAGGCAATTGGACCGAAAAGCAAAAGAAAATTTATCAAGCGCAAATCCAGATGCATCACGATCAGCCATTAGGGCTTGGATCGGAGGGGTGTAATACCAGAAAGTGACTATTCATCTGCGATGATGTGCTCCTGGGAAGATGCGGCGGCAGGATCAGTTTTGGATCGGAGGGTGCCCTCATCCTTTAGAATATTGTCCATGTCCCTTACCCTCGTCGTGACGACGTTCGTAACGAGGACTGATTTCAAGGAGCACGATCATCTTATTAGGGCTCAGAAGGAATTGAATTCTTCTACAACGATGTAACAAATAGCAGTTTCTGCAGGGATTGAGAACAGATAGGTACCTGCAAAAGTTCCTATAGTCCAAAGCCAAAGGATTTTGAGACCTGGGCTCTTCTCGCTCCACCTCGTCACCATTATCGGTCCTATTTGGAAGAAGAGTAGCAGACCAACCCTAAAAAAAGCGGCGTCTTCCGAGTAGTGGGATCTATTCACTCTTTGCCAGGCAAAATTTTGGAGTAAATTTCACTTTGGCCCCCAATTTTATCTGTTTCACAAATTGCCCTTTAATATTGCATAATTAAAACAATGTATTGTTTGAAAGTTTGCATATGCGTTAGGGTAAATATTAATGAAAAAGGATAATAAATAATGTTGGAAAGTTTTAAGTTGATTAATATATGTTTATATCCATGAAAATAATCACAATTATAATACAATTTGGACAAAAATTAAGATAACGCTCTAAATTAACGAGACCGTAGGATGCCTCTTTTAAAAAAAAAGTTTAAAAGGGCATGATAGCATATTTTTCATATAAAAATATTTTTATTTTAGTATTATTGCTAACCGTTGCAATGTGTTGAAATAAATCAATTCAATTTATCAAAAATATTATATATATATATATATATACGTTAATATCCATTTTTTACCAATTTAATTAAAATGACTTAAATTTACTAAAATCACTTTAAAAGGGTATAAATCACTATAATTGTTGTGGTAGACATTTACTGGTTCTGTAACAATATTGCAGAATGATCGTTAAAAATATTATAGCAACCACTAATTTATTACTATAATAATGTTACGAAGCTTTTAATGTTATTAAATTGATTTTGATTAAGTTTAAATTTTTTTTATCAATTTCATAAAATATTTTTTATTTAAAAGTATCTTATGTATATTTTTGATCAAATTGAGTTAAAAAAAAGTACTTTAATATATTATAACAATTATGACACAACTATTACATATTATAATAGTTATTCCTAACTACTCTAACAAGATATTTTAATATAAAAATATGTTAAGGGTGTTTTTTTTATTTTTTTAAAGAAAAATACTCATTTGACTACTTTAATAATTTGGATGTCCTTCTAATTTTCACCCATAAAATTTAGATAAATTCTCGGTCAACCCGTCTCTCGACCGAGAAAATATAAAGTCTCACTCTGCTTTTCTTGAGAAGAATATTTTCTTCTTTTCTTCTTTACGAGGCTCTTGGTCTCGTGCAGTTTCTAAACACAATCACACATACAAATGCATCTAAAATTCTTCATCGGTGAGAAATATAATCTAAAATTTTAGATCTTAATCTTAAAACTCTAAAGGATTATTTATACTCGAGGACATAGCTGAGTTAGTTGCGACGAAACAGACTTGCAGAAGAGGACAAAAGTTCGACTTTCGGCGAAACCGAACAATAACTTCCTCCGTTGTGACCAACTATAAGTTCTCGATTTACTTTCTCACATATGGTCGTGAGGTCGCCATGTGAAACCGCTGGGATGACGGATTCCACCTAAAAAATTATTTATTAGGATCGTTAGGCAACCTGAACTTAACACTAGGACAAATTAATGAACTCCACTTCAACCCAATAGTATTTTACTACATTTGGTACTCCAAGTTGATCTTCTAAAGTGGTTTTGCTTCTCTTAGTATGCTTCATGGCACACATCGAAATAATTCAATTTGCATATTTTTATTTTTGATAATCTAGATATCCAACCATTATGATCTAATTAATTTTGAAGATGACTGACTCGATTTCATAAAAAATTTTCACTAACTAATAAGGTAAATCGGAAAGCGCACACTACAAGAATATTACCGTAAGCGATGAAATTTTCTATCATTATTCGATCGCTATTGGCTAATAGCAATCAATTAGCGATTGATATTTCTCGTTAACATTTAGCTAAATAATCGATCATTGACGTCATTTAATGATGGAATTTATATTCCGTCGCTAATTATCGACCAATATGTAAATATAAGATTCCGTCGTTAACATTTACCGTATTTATAGATCATTTATTATTTCTCTTTATCTTTTATTAAAGCTTTATTTACTCAACGGCTACGATGCCTATCTCTGATCAACGGTTAGGATCGCATCAACAGATCAACGACCAAGAGAAAGTTTATCTACGATCAACGATCGGAGTTTTAGAGTTAAATCATCAATTACTTTTGTCATTCTTTCTAAGTGTCTGTGCTACAAGTGTAAAGGCTTCTCCGCCTAAAGGAGTTTTGTTTGAGCGTCAATTGCCTTGGAAGCAACGACCGAGTTGCAACCAAGTTTTTTTAAAGGAGTGTCTATTCTGCGACTTTACTTAAACCGTCTATTCACCCCCTCTAGCCGGTCCAACCCGATCCAACAAGTGGTATCAGAGCGAGGTTCGCTTTTGAAGGACTAACCGCCCGATAAAGCAACAGGACGATGGCCGGAGCGCATATCTATCCACCCAAATTCGAAGGGGATTTCACCGTCTGGAAAAAGAAAATGGAGGTATTTTTTCGTACCGATTTTGATATATTATTATCTATTAAATATGATGGAATCTACGAATGACGGAAGGATAAACGGTGGCAGAACTTCACGCTAAAATTAAGGAGTTAATCTCCGGACTCACCCAACTCGGCGAATCGGTAAGTAATCGTGATTCTATTCGATACGCCCTCAACGGGTTATATTTAAACGTTTTTTTAAATCTAACAAGTTTTCGAAGAAACGTACCGTCCGATGTTATAACTGCAATGAAGAGGGACATGTAAAAGACCAACAGTTGAAAGCCACCTAGGATGAGACCTCGTCTGACGAATCTCAGGAGTACGCCGGAATTGCGCTGATGGCAAGTCATCAAGAAGAGAGCACTGATGAAGGAGGAGCAACATCAGAAGAAAGTAATGACGAAGGGGGAGCCTCTCTTTTCGAAAGTGACCCGGTAAGTGAGGTATGTTTTCTCCCTTACGATCAATTATATGCTGGAATAAAAGCAATGCTCAAGGCTAACTGTAAATTATATACAATTAAAAAATGAACTAGCGCTTGCAATAATTCTAATATTTTGAAGAATGAGAATGATAACTTGAAAAACTTAGTTAAAAAATTAGAACTTGATATTTCATGCTTACGCCAAATAGTTATCCTGATAATTTGAACTGGTATATTAAAAATCGGGGGCAACTTAGAAAAGTACCCAAAAACTATATTCCTCCAAGATTTTTAATCAATCCAGTAGATAACAACTTATTTTGGGTTCCCAAATCTATTTCAAATTGATCTCTTTTGTATTATTACATATGAATGCACTTTATCTTAGAAAATTCAATTTGATTAATTTTTTAGTGTTTCTATTTTTACTCGATTTATGTTGTTCATCCACTGAGAATTTTACAAAATTTTTAAATATTATTTTGAATTTTCATAATTTTTTAATTCAAAATTCAAATTTAAATTTTAAAAATAGATAAAAATATTATTTTCATAGATCAGGATTCAAATACTGTCACGAATTTTTGAAGTGTTTTTGAATTTTAAAATATTATTTTTCTAAAGATTTCTCTCTAGATATTAAATATTGACAATTTTTGTATCTCAAATCTCCACAAATTTAAAAATAACATCTTATTTTTAATGTTGAAAATTCAATAACAAAAAATTTTGACCAAATTTGATTTTTTCGGATCTATATATCATATGTTGACTTTGTCAAAAATTATTTTTCAAATTTTTTCAATCAATTTAGAATTTTAAAAAAAAACTCTTAACTTTCACAAAAACTTTCAAAATTTTCTCTTAATGAAATTATTTTTCTATTTTTTAAGATGTCATTTAAATAGCGGGTGTAATCAAATTTTACTTTCTATTGAACTATTTTTTTCTTCCCTAATTTTATATACCCCATTTTTGCTGTGAGTCGAACAGTTTTTTTGCTTAACCTGATTTTGTTTTATTTATTTTCCTTATTTTTTTTGGTTTAACTCTAAACCTGAGCACATAAAAAAAGGGGAGATTGTTGGTGCGATTAGTTTTGTTGTGATCAACTTTAAGTTAGGTCTCGCTAAGTGTGCAGGAACTCGGAGGAAGTCGAGCGTAAGACGTAGCGGACGAGAAGGATTACGCGGGGAAGTGAGCCGACGGGCTCGGTGCAATCCGAGGGACGCGGAAGCTACGGAAGAGTACGCCGGTGGAGCGATGCGCGAAGTCGGGAACCGGGAGGAAGCACGCTTCGGGTTCGGGTGAGCCTAATTCCGGTTGGCTCACCCAATCGAAGATTCCACAAAAAGTCAACAAAAGTCAAAATTGTTGACTTTGACTTTGACCGTTGACTTTGACCGTTGAAGAAGACTTGGACTTGGACCGTTTGGACGTGACGGTTGCAAAAAAAAAAGAAGAAAAAATAATGAGATTTATCTCATATAAAAGATAAATACTTATTTTTTAAAACATAATTCTCTTTATCTTTTATTAAAGATAAAGTTTACTATCTTTGATCAACGGTTAGGATCGGATCAACGACCAAGAGAAAGTTTATCTACGATCAACGATTAGATCTACTCTCTTGGGCTATAAATAGACTGGCTTCAATTGCCTTGAAGCAACGACCGAGTTGCAACCAAGTTTTTTTAAAGGAGTGTCTATTCTGCGACTTAAAACCGTATTCACCCCCCTAAACCCGATAACACGATGGATGTAAATAGGGGTGTAATCAAATCAACTGTCGAATAGAAGCTCGAGCACACTCGAGTTCACGAGTCTTAATGAACATGTTCGTGAGCCTTTAACGCCCAGTTTACTTGGTAGCATGGATGGAGAACGGAAAGGATTCCCTAGGGAAAATAAATCCCTAGGAGAGGAGAAAGAAAATCTACCGATCCACAGTCCCCTCCCATACTTGTTTATTTTACCGAAGGATGGATGAATAAAAATTCATCCTATCTCTAAAATACCCTCACTGATCTAGATCCAGAGACGCTCGGCGTCGTCACCGTGCTCGTCTGGAGAGGCACCGAGCGGCAGTTCAAGTCCCGGATAGAGGTCGACGGCGACGAGGGGGAGATCGCCGGCGTGGGCGGCCACGAAGAGGGTGGAGGCGTCGGTGCAGAGATCCACGTACTCCACCCGGATCTCGTCGGCGACCTCCTCGCGGAGCGCCATCGCGACCCGCTGCGTCCGCAGGCACACCGCGCCGGAGTGGTTGACGTCGGCCGCGGGGTCGGCAAGGCACTCTGCGGCGGCCCGCGAGTCACCGTTATAGCCGTCAAGTTGGGTTAGGCCCGCTGGGTTGGCCCGCCCCGCCATGTAATTTAGGCGGGTTGGATTGAAATTTTATCAACCCATTTTAAGATGGGTTGAGGTGGGTTGGCCCGCCTAGGCCCGCGACCCGCGTGGGTTGGCCCGCGGCGGGCTTGGGTTGGCCCGTGGGTTGAGAAAGTTTATTTATTTATTTTAAGTTTTAAAATTAAAGTATAAAACTTAATGAATTAGTGGGTTTCATCTATTTAAAATACAATTTAAACTTAAAAATTATAATTCAAAGTTAAAACTTTCAACTTAATCATTTTAAATTATACTTCAAACTTAAAATTTTTAATATTTTTAATATTTTTAATATTTTTTTATTTTTTTAATAGGCCCGCGGGTTGGCCCGCCTAACCCGCGGGCCGCCTTGAGTTGGGTTGGGTTGGAGATTTCCCAACCCGCCAAATTGGTGGGTTAGCCCGCCCCGCCCCGCCAAATGATGGGCCCGCCATGGGTTAGCCCGCCCCGCTATGGGTTGGCCCGTTTGACAGCTCTAGTCACCGTGGTGCGCTGCCTCCACCAGCCGCTGCGACACCGCCGCGCCGCGGTCCAGCTCCGGTCGCCGCCCCGCGACTCGCTTCGCCGACGCCAGCGATCGCGGTCCGCCTCCGGCGAGCGAGTGGGCGAAGGCTACCATCCGGCCGCCGATCAGGGTCCCCCGATGAGTTTGTCGTAAGCTGGTTCACCAGGAGATGGAGGTTTCCGGCATCTATCTCCGCCTCCTTCAGGGGCGTCTACAGGGAGCGGCGGGCGAGGGTTCACAGTTGAAACGGGACGGCGCCGGAGTGGGCAGGGGGAGGGTGGGGGCCGACGACGGCTCCGGAGTGGGAGGAGAGGGCGAGAGATGGGCAGTCCGATGGGCGCCGAGCCGGGGGACTACGCGGAAGAGACAACGCCGATTGAGGAGAATCCCGTCTTTTGTTTTTCCGTCCCTCCTTTCCACCCGATTTTGGGGTGACGAATTTTGGAGGAAAAACAATCCACGGATGGATTAAATTTCTGTCCCTTCTTAAAATTTTATAAAAGTAAACAATGGATGCATGCATGCAAAGGAAACTTTTCCTCAGTTTCTCTTTCCGCACCTCCAAGTAAACTGGGCATAAACGAACATATTCACGAGCTCACAAATCAAATATTATTAAGCTCGAGCTCGGCTCGATAATATTTTTGAGCTCGAAATTAGGCTCGAGCTCGACTCGTTAACTTAATCGAACGAACTCAAATGAACTTTTTTCGAATCGAGACTCGAATAGTTCGTGAACAGTTTAACTCGTTTACACCCTTAGACGTAAACATCCGTCGCTAATATTAGCGACAGAACTTTATACATCGTCACTATTCAACGATGGAAATAAAAATTCCGTTGCTAAGATCGTAACGGAAAGTACTATTCCATCTCAAATCTAGCGATCGAATTAAAAAATGATCACTGAATAGTGATGGAATATTTAAATATTTTGTTGCTAATTAGCTATGAAATTTAAAAATTCATCGCTAAATTTTTTTTAATGTTGACACCTGAAAACACTCATTTTTATAGTTTATTTTGGCCCTAACACTTGGTGTTTTGATCCTCTCATTGTGTAACTATTGAGTATTAACACATTTTACGAGTAGAAACTTATTTTGGACTATATTGATTATTTCTACAAATTTTGAGTTGAATCTAATATTTTCTATGTGTTTTTGTAGGATACCTAAATGGCCATGAAATTGGCGTGTGGGCATCTTGGGCTAAGTTGGGGAGAATAGAGCTTGGCAACATTGCTTGGATGAGGTATTCTACCCTTGGAGCTGACCTAGGAGGAGCCGCCACCCTCTCTTGACCGCCTCATCCATCTCCCTTCATCGCCACCACTGGAAGGAAGTCAAGGGGATTCCCTTCTTCAATCTGGCTATCTTCCATCCACCGAGAAGTCAAAGGGATGCCCTTCTCCAACCGCCGCATCATCTACAAGGAATGCATCGAAGTTGGGGATTCCTTCCTTCGCCGCAACTTCTGTAGAATTTCGCTTCGCATCCACCTCCAGCCAGGGACTTAGGAAGATTCACTAGATTTATTCTACTTTATATTTCTGAGCATAGATTTGATTTTCATGTTAAGTGTTTATTTAATTTCCTCTTACAGTATTTTGGATGTTGTTTGTCCTTAGTTTTCACTTGTTTGATTGTTAATGCATTTAGCTACTTTGTTATCTAGATTCAACGCTTTTATTTATCTGTTTACAATTCTGATTACTGTTTACATGCTTAGTGTTCCTTTTATTCTGTAGATTTAGAACTTAATACAACCCTCCCCCTGTCCAATCAAAAATTCAAATCTCCAATTGTAATAACCCCTAGGATTACCGTATACTGACTACAATCGTTGGGAGACGACTAGAGTTGTCCTATACTACTTTAGTTAGGGGATTCAGTATTAATTAAGTTGACGTGCTCATTTTAAACGACACAATCCCCCACACTTACCCTTGAGCGTCCCGCTCAAGTCAACAAAATAAACTAGGATTGTACCCCCCTAGATCATCCTCAATCATGATTAGAAACAATTAAAAGAAAATTATCTAAGCTTGTAAAGTCTCAAAAGCTTAAATCCATGGATTAGACTTGTATTTGGTTAACCGCATAGTAAGTTTCACCCTTCTTGACTAATTGAGAAAAATGCATCACACTGAATCTCACGAGGTTGTTTTCAATAGATAAATCAGTGGCTCTCACCCTAATTCTAATTCATGATCAAAAAGGAGATGGAGCTCACTCAAGCACTTAGGTTTCATGCATTTCCATAGGCTTGCTTGTTTTCTACTCTCCACTACCATTCATGATTTGGAATCCACAAATATTAGGCTTACTGAAAATGTAAGGAATCAATGAACTGAAACAAAGGAATTAGAGAATGTAGAAATAAGAATTTAAGACAAAAGAAATTTCAAGAGAAGAGTGAATGAAGTGGTAGACATGAGTATGTTTAAATGTAAATCAATGATCCTTGCCACTCTTTCTTCTTGCTTTCCTATTGAGTTCCATTTGTTTCGGTGTGGTCAACTAATCCATGAAACAAATCTGAGCTAAATCTCCAAAATCCTTCACCTTGATACAAACTCCTTCACACTTTCTCTTTTCCTCAACACATCACCACAAATGTGCCATTTTCGTTTTTCTTTTGAAATCAAATCCAAATCTTTCATATCTAGGTTTTGCAAGAGTTAACAAATGACAACCAATCATCAGACATCAAAATTCTCTTGAGGTTCCATTTCTTGATACAAACTCCTCTTTTCTTCTTCTTCTTTTCTTTTCATCACCCAAATGTGCCATTTTGCATTTCTTCTTCGAATCAAGCCCAATTCTTTCACATTTAGATTTCACAAGAGATAAGAAATAGCATCCAATCATCAGAACCCAAAATTCAGTTCACATGAATCCGCAATTTCAATGTATCATTGCGCGTTTAAATCTGAAAATTATTGAAATTGAATCTGAAATTTGGCTTGTTCTCTCTTGTTTCTTGCTCTTTTGCTTCCATTCTTTTTGCATCATGAAGCTTGATTGATAACACTAATATCCATGCAAAATTTTCATGAAATCCAGATTCGGATTAGTAGCAGCAAAATTAGGGAACATGGCTGAAAAAATGGAGCTGAAAAACTTTTTTTTCTCAAAACGAAATCTTGCTTTTCTCTCTTGTTTCTTGCTCTTTTGCCTCCATTCTTTTTGCATAATGAAGCTTGATTGATAAGGCTAATAGCCATGCAAATTTCCGTGAAATCCAGATTCGGATCAGTGCCGTAAAAATTGCTCAAAACTCAGCTGAAAAAATAAAACTGCAATTTCTGATTTTTCTGTTTTTTTTTTCTGTTTTGTTTTTGATTCTGATTCTTTCTCTGTTGCAGCTCTATTTGGAACAACTTGACATCTGAATTTGTTGTTTAGAAAGTGACTGAAATGAAGTAGGTTTTGCTGTGGTTCATCAACCGATCAGATTCTTGAAACTCAACTTAAAACATTCAATCTCTTCTTTTTTTTTTTTCTGTTTTCTGCATTTTTTTTTTTGTTTTTTTTTTTCAATCTTTTTCAATCTGATCTGATATTGTACCAATGATTCTTGCATTCCACTCCTACTCATTCAATTGTTTTGCAACTGAGTTTCTCGGAGACAATCTAAACCAACTTATAAATGGTAATACAATTTTTCCTCTTTTCTTTCTTTTTCCTTTCTTCTTTTCTTTTCTTTGTTCTGTTTGATTTCAAACTGACCCTTTGGCATGCTGAATTCTTTGCTTTCTCAACTCAATGCATTTCTACAAATATAGATCAATCAAATTCCCTTGAAACCGATCCACAACAAAACTTCAAAAATCAAACTTGGTACACAACCTCTTTTATTGGCACATTATGCTAGAACTTGATTTTCGATTTGTTTCCATTCTTCAACATCATAACTCATCACAAAATCATCATAGCATCAAATAATGATAAAAATCTGACTTGTTTCAAACCACATTTCCCTTGGCACTTTGCTACACCCTAAAAATGGCACAAGCATCCACTTTGGCACATTGTTTTTCTTTCTTTTCTTCTTCTTTGTTTTTCATTTCCTTATCAACCATATCAAATGAAATCTTCACTGAATTGAAACATTTCAATTTCAGTCCCAGTGGTAGGTTCAATCACAAAAATTTTGAACATCCAAAACCTTGTAACATCAATTCCATGAAAACTAGCTCCAATTTTACTCCAATTTTGAAAATTTTCAAAAATTTTCATGATAAAGAACACCTCCTCCCCCACACTTAAATCATTGACCGTCTCGGGCAAAGGAACATCAATAACATTCGAAAATACCCATGTCCAAGAGAGCATGAAAATTGAATTGAAAATGGGGATGAAAAATGTTCAAATGCAAATGGCTAAACATGGATAAAGCATGGAAGGTGGATGGTTTATGGGGGGAAATTTTTTTTTTAACCTATATAAATGTGGACCCATCATAGATATTGTAGCCTTGAAAGAAAACAAGCAAGTTCTAGATTGGCAATCACTTAAGTGCATCACATAAAATGGTTAACCTCACTAGGTATAAAAATCACATTTTCTCAATGTCATCAATCTAGGTTCCATTACTAAGGGTCATGCAAGCATTCAAAAGTGTTCATCCATGGATTTAATTCCTAGAATAATCAATCAAATTTAATCCTCTTTCAAGAGCTTCTAACATGATTTAAAGAAATCCTAGGGGGTACACTTTCAAGGTTCTTATTCCCTACCCTAAACCATGCATGCAATGGTATTTTTTTTTTTAAATGCTCATGAAAATGAAACTTATTACTGATTTAAACTAAAAATGCAAAATAAAAACTAAGCATGGTATTAACAATGAAAATAAAGTGCAAAGTTGGAACAAACTCCCCTGAATCCTGGCGGTTGTAGAAGATTCAGTAATAAAATCCACGCCGGTAATGGAATGGATCGGGGAGAGGTAAGCATCTTCATAATATGGTCATGAATGTGCTGAGTTGCTTTTTCAAAATTTTTCACCTCCTTGAATGGTGTCTCAGGTGGTCGAAGGTGATTCAGATGGAGCATCCACTTGGGAAGCTCGATTGTTGCTTGAATTGTTGTTGCCTTTTTCAGCATTAATGGAGACTCTATCAACCGTGGAAGTGTGCAATCTGATGTTTCGAATAAATCTGCAAGGCCAAAAATAGAACCAATCTTCCACACGCATGTGGAGTAAGAAAGAGCAGAAATAACAATATCAAAATGTTTAGGGCATGCATAAAGAAATGAATCACATCCAAGAAAATCAAAAACTGGTACCTCTATGATATTTTCTGAATGATGGGCATGAATAATATCCATGGATGAATAGGAGGTACCTGAAGCATGGCAAATACTGGAGTGATCACAAATAAGCCCTAATTCCTGATTATGTGGTTCCACAACTTCATCCTCCTCAGATGAGGATTCCTGCTCTGACTCAAGTGAATGTATCCTAACTGGAAGTGATTCTTGGGGTATTGCCTCCATGCAATCCCCTACACTTAAATATCTCTCCTCAAAATCCTCTGAATCCTCAATCAAAAATGGTGGTCCCTGGGGCTCAGTGCAATCCCCTACACCCATTTGATCAGGCTCCATATCAGCTTCCTCCAGGTTCTCAGCAATGAAGACTGACACTGGCTCTGAAGGATTTGATTCTCTTTGTGGTTTATGCTCCATGTCTTGATCAGAAACTGAGATAGGTATCTGAAGTCTTGGGTCTGGAATAGTTTTACCACGTCGAAAAACAATAATGCTCTCATCCTCTAATGGATTCAGAAATGACTGAGATGGTGGCGATGGTGGTTGATTAGACCCTTGGGATTGAAGCTGATTGATAATAGTGCCCATGTGACTCATCTGTCTTTCAAAATTTTGAACATCAGTGTCTTCTTGTTGTTGTAAGCTTTGTTGCAATCTCTCCTCAAGCTTTTGTAGTTGTTGAATGAGCCCATTAGAACTCCCAAAATTCCCTTGATGTGCATTGGACCTTTGTTGATTTTGAAATTGAGTGGGCTGCTGAAACTGAGTATAAATCTGTCCACTTTGAGAAAATGATGGTTGGCTTTGATTTTGGGCTTGAAATGATGGATTTTGATGTTGAAAATTCCCTTGAAAGTTCCATGAAGGTTGCTGAAAATTTGTGCCTTGAAAACCTTGATTTAGGGGCTGTTGGAAACCACCATAGGGCTGTGAAAAATCTTGGTTTGAAGGTTGGAACTGATGTGGCTGAAATTCATGGGATTGAGGCTGTGAATTTTGACTTTGGGGCTGAAAATTGTTGAAATTATGTTGAAATTGCTGTGGGGGCTGATAAGGTTGCTGAAATTGATTTGATTGTTGTTGAAACTGAAATTGCCCACACTGAAAATTCTGATTTTGAGCTTGAAAGGGTTGCTGAAAATCTTGATATTGGCCCTGCAAATAAAAATTTTGCTGTTCAGATTGTTGATAAAATGGTTGTTGATAAAAAGAATTTCCATACATCTTAGAAACCAACAATGATCCAAGTAACAATAAAGACAATTATTCATAAGCTCAAAATCAAACAATTCCTACTAGTTATTCCCCGGCAACGGCGCCAAAATTTGAAAAGCCCTAGATTAGGTGTCACGATAGGGCTTCAAATTAGAATTTATAAATTTTATCGAAAACCCACGATAAATACAAATAAATGAAGTATAGGGGCCTCGAGTCGTGTTTTTCCAAGGACTAGTAGAAAATTGTTTAATTGAGCTTATCGTGTCGTATTTTTGGGTTTTCTAATAAAAATGGGGGTTTTGGTATTTTTCAAATGAAATGAAAATGCAAATTAAAATTGGCAAGTAAATGAAAATGCAATTATTTGAATCAATTACCTAAAATAATCGAAATGCAAAAACAAACTAAAACTATGAGAAACCTAAACCTAACTGATTAAACAACAAACTTCAACACTAAATGAAATCAGTTTCGGTTCAGGTTTAAATGGCAAGCAAAAATAAAACTAAATGCTATGCAAACTCTAAAACAAGTTGAATCCAAACAACAATAACCATGAACACATTCAAAAGTTCCTAAGAATTCAAGTTTAACAGAAAATTCAGAAATCAGAAAACTATGCTATCAGAAACTGCAAAACTCTTCCTCTTCTTCCCATTTCAAATGCAATCTTCACAGCTTGGTTGTCAATCAAGCTGGTAAACCCTCAATGAGGCTTCACTGATCCCTTTGGAGCTTTAATCTGGTCTCTGGAGTGTTTCGCTCGCTGCCAGCATCAAGAATCGCCCGGAAAAACCCTCTCCGGCCGGAACAGATACTGATCAGCCCCTTTTTCAGCTGGCAAAACCGAATTCCCTGCTTCCTCCTTGCTCCATTCGAATTTCTCTTGATTCCGGGTTGCTGGACGATCCTCAAAGAACCCCTAAAAGGAATCGTAGCTTCGGATTGTGGTGTGGATGGCTGGAACAGGCAAAAACAGAGGTGAACGCCGGTGAAGAAACCCTCTCCGCCGCGCCGGAACAGCTGCCGGAAGATACCCAAAGAACCGGCTTCGAGCTCCTCAGAGACCAAGGAATGCAACGGAATAGGTTTGGGAGGAAGAGGGCGCGCCTACACGTACGTCGCGCGGCAGAGGCTTCTTCTCGCGGGGACGACGATGAACAGTAGCGGCGGCACTGTTCATCGGGTAAGTTCGGGTTTTTAATCGGCTGATTAATTGATCAATCTGAGCCATTGATTTTGAATCCGACGGCCAGACTTGATCTGAGCTTTAGGGCTTCTTAGGGTTTCCAAAAATTTGCAAAATTTTGATCAGGCTCGATCTGAGTCATGTCCTCCGTGTTGGCTTGATCGGTTTGGCAATTTTGACTTGAGTTGACCACGGTTTAGCTCGAGTCGGGTCCGATTTAGCCCTAAAATCAATAAAAATCAAATTAATGCCAAAAATTCACCATTAAATCACAAAAATTATATCAAGCCTCAAATTATGCAATATAGGACAATTAAATCAAATCGATTCAATAAATAATTATTTTCATGTAAAAACCCAAAAATAAATCGATTAAAAATCAATAAAAACCCTAAGTCATCATTATTGATAAAAAAGGATAAACTACATAATTATAATGATGACTAATAAATTAAAGTTAAACTTATTCTACACTATAATAAAAAAGATAAACAAGATAATGATTTTTCATACCTCTTCTTCTGCAGAGAAGAGGTATGAAAAATCATTATCTTGATTTTTCATACATGAATGCTAGTTTGGATATCTATTGATGACGATATATATATATCATTATCTAAATGTCTTGAAAAAATATAATACAATTAAATATGTATCTATTATGAAAATTAATAAATTTAATTTACATGTTCAAGAGTGATAAACAAAAAAAAGTTAAAAAATATTAATATACCTCTCATGCAGCTATTAATGAAGGTCCTGAGTGTTAGATTTGAGAGGTGTCCTAAGGCAATCACCTTATGGTTATATTATTTATTGGATAAATAGCAATTCACTATTTGAGTGCATATTCCATATGTGTTTAATTGGATCTTAAACTCAAATATTGAATGTCCGCAATACGATTCATAGCATGAGGAATTTATGATTGGATCACAACTAGTGAGCATCTCTACATGTGCTATTATGAATGTATTGAAACTATCCCTAGTCGAGGAATTGATGAGTATGGACGTCATCGATTCTGTTGAGACTAGCACGTTTTGAGCTCCTTGGTTAGCCAAGCAGCTGATCTCGCTAGCTGGAGATATTGGATATTGAGAGTTAAACGCGGATGCTGGTCAAAGGTAACAAGTTCATTGGAGTGAGCTATCTTGAGACTTCATATGGTTCGATACAAATGTCAATGAAGATTTTAGTGCAGCTTAAGTGCGAATTTCTTTTAAGTTGCAGTATTCAAGTCATCTTGACCATGAAGACTTATACTTTGACATCTTAAGCAAGCATCTCTGAGGAGGTGTGGACTCGAGATGATTGGGTATAAATCGAAGTGTTCGAAGGTGTTTGAATAGCCCATAGAAGATTCACTGTTTCTTAAAAAAGGAGACGTATACCTTGCGACCGCTTGTTAGGATTGTTACTAAAAGTCTTTGGCCAAAGCATTACATGTCAAAAGTACGGTACTCTTAGACACATGTACAAGTAACTTGAATCCACAAGACAAGAAAGCTAGCTTGGGCTAGGTGTGACGTAGTTAGCCTAGTGGGGATCGACACATAGACCATGTCCTGAACCAAGCGGGTATAAGACTGTGAAAGGAACGAGACATGTTTAATTGGAGCTATTGAAGAGTTTAGAAATGTTCTAGAATCAATCGTTGATTTTTCAATCGATTGAGAATCATGATATACTACTAAGTGTCACTCATGATCATTCTGTAATTAATAATTAATTACGGACGACCAACATAACCGAAAATCTATTGAGTCATGGTGTCTACCATTCTACGTGTCACGTGGTGCATCAAATTGATATAGATCAAAAAAATTTAAGATTGAAAATAAAAGTGTAGCATGGAGTCCCAAGTCGTATTTTTCCAAGGAAACTAATAAGTGTGTTTGAATTAAATTTTCAATTCTTTCCTTTTTGGATTTTCTATACAAGCAATTTAAAATGTCAAAACATCCAAACAAGAAATTAAACTAAACTAATTAACAAAATAAAATTGTAGCTAAACTAGGAAAGTTAAATGACTGAAAATCAAACTAATTAAATGCAGAAATTTAAATGACTGAAAAATAACTAATTAAATGCAAATTTAATAACAAAAGTAAACGCAACATGAAATCTAAATTCGTATGAAATCTAACGCTCCATTCAAGAAAGCTCCAAATTCTAATGAAATTAAACTAAGTATCCTATCTTGATTTCAAAAGATTTAATGACAGAAATTTTACTATTGAATTAAATTGCTTGAAATTTGAAACTAAACTACTGAAATAGAACATAAAAGCATAACTAAACGAATCCAATGATCATTGAAACTCTAATTCAACAAACGAAATGATCTTAAGCTGAAGCAAAATAAACTGCAAATGTTCAATGTAATGATTCTGAAATCTAGGTTAAGAAAAATTCAGAAAAACATTCACAAACTCCAAATCTAAGATCAACTTCCTTCTCTTCACAGATTTGCGAAGAAACCTCAGGGAACGCCCTTGTGGTTCTCAACAACGTCTTCCGAACTCTTCAACCAATAAATCTGGATATCCCAGCTGCAGGGAACACCCTTGTTCGCTGGAATTTCTTGCGCGTGAAAAACAGAGGAAGAACAGCTTACAATCTGGAAATCAATGCTCGGATGAATCTGGAAATGAAATGGATGCAAGATTCTTCGGAAAACTCCAGAAAAACTCTGCAATCGGAGGAAAATCGCGGATCTCAGGAACGCCCTTGATCCAAAGATGCTGCGGAATGGTGATGAAGGAACGATCGCGTTCTGTAGAACACCCTTGAATCCCGATCTGCTCTACACTTGATGATTGCTGATGAATTCGGAAATCGCCATTGAGGAAGGAAGATGACTGAGATCTGAGATCTGAATGGAGATTCGCCTTGGTGTCGCGCACGCGGAGAAGAAGAGTCGCGATCCAAATCTGCGAAGCCCCCTGTTCCCTTCTCAATCGCTGCGTTTTCTCCTCCATTGAATCGGGTTCACATGCCTCTCTGGTCCGGTTCATAGCTAATCCAATTCCTGGCTTAATTTTTGGCTTGATTCCCTGATTTGATCAGCCAAGTTCAATGATCCCAGTCTTAACCTAAAACCAAAATTAAAAGACCAATCATGATTAATCAAATTCGAATAAACTCTAAAGAAAATCATGAATATCAATTTCAAAACCAAAACACATTATTTAACCAAAATAAACTCAAATGTTTATTAATTCGAAGCAAAATACCATGCCAATTAAACCAATCATCAAGTCACACGCACTACAAGTTCTCCGAAGGACTTAAAATGAGTTTGAGAATTGAATTCTCAGAATGAGAGAAATAAAATCTGGTTGAATCAGACAAACGATAAATGACGGAATTCGCCTCATGAAGACGAAATGAATGAAACTGATTTCATTCAAATCATAGATCGTTTGGTTAGTAAGTCAAATGATTCAGTTTTGAATCAAATTGAACCAACTTGGTTTGGCAAATGATGGATGACATTTTGGAAAAACAGAAGAGATGAGGAGCTTTATCTTATGAAGACGAAGTGAAAAAATGGTTAGGGTCAAATCAGAGATCATTTGGTTATTGAACCAAGCGAACCAAAAATAAATTAGTTCGCTACAATAACCCAGTCTGATTCAATCTGAATTAAGTTTTGGTTTTTCGGTTTATTCCTAAAGCCTAAAGCTGGCAACCAACCCTAATTTGCACACTGTAGCATCTTAAAAAGAGCTGGTCGCAATTTTAGGTAATGCACTCCCTTGCTCCGCTGCGATCTTGCCAGCCACGACCCTGCACTGTGCTTCTTCACCGGTGCGTGTGTCTCGCTTCTCCTCGTGTCACGTCGCCGCTCCCATCCGCACGAAGGTGTTGCCAGATTGGAGAGCAACGCCACAGATTCTAGTCTCCGGTGAGGAGCAAGCAGCGAGAGGCTCTGTTCTTCTTCCCGAGTGCTTGCCAGTGTGCCTGGCTTCCCATCCGCATAAGAATGTTGCGGGAGCTGCCAGCCTCGTCTTCGGAGATGAAGATCCCTAATCGGCAAGAGTTTCTCCTGATTGCTTGCAGCGCTGCTGACTAGATGGTTTCTCCCGATAGCTTGCAGCGCCGCTGGCCACATGGTTTCTCCCGATTGCTTGCAACGCCGCCAGCCACATGGTTTCTCCCAATCGCAGCGCCGCCGGCCAGAGCTTTTCCCGAGCCCCGTCAGTCCGAATTCCTTTCTGCCAATGGCACCACTATTTCGACTGTGTGGGTGTGGGAGAGGAGAAGAGAGATCCTATTTCGGGGGTGTGGCAGAGGGAAAGTCAATGCCCTATTTTGGTTCCTTTTTCCCAAAGCAATTTGTGAAATTGTTGCCAGAATAACCGTCAAATTATTATCAGGAGTTTTGCTGTCAGGATATTGTCATTCATCCTCGATCATTTGACGACCATCTATATCCTCTCGAAAGCTTACGAAGTTTTTGAAATTATTCCATCATCACCAAAAAGAGTTTCTGGTCGGTTGTCCCAAATCGACAGTCAATGGTTGACCACCGAAAATTACATCGAGAATACGATTCTCGGTGATAGTTAGAAAGCTCCGGAACGATCGTGACAAACGTTATTGCGAGATTTTCGGAATAAGGCTTCTCTCAAATCGATCGTTATCGATCATCGGCTAGTACCGAAGACAATGACGCGACTCGTGGCTTCTGAAGCCGTCCAAATGAGAGCTTGACATGAATCACTAGTAGAGGCAGGACTTCGATGAGGACCGTTCGATTGATGCCAACACCGCTCAATGTCATCATCTGTGAGGTACGCGTTTAGAATAATTTACTATTCTAAAAATTTTAATTTTCTACCATGTCTTGTACGCTGTTATTTCCTGCTATGCATGCGTGTGTTGTGTAATAATTAATTTTAGTTATTTATTAATTTCCGTTGTGCACATTTCTAAAACATGTAAACACGCGCATTGAACCGGGACAATCCCAACATTGAGGGTCCTGAGTCTCTTGAGAGTCAAAGTCATGCGTCATTTGACTCATGCAAGCCATGAATTCCTACATTTCCCGCCCAATTTTCTCATATCTCAACTGGGCTTGGTGAGACTCTTGAAATTCTTGCTCTAATGTGGAGAGTCGAATCTTTAATGCTTGATTTTTTTACTCTAGGGCTTCTACCCTAGTAGCTGATCCGCTGGGATGACCCCTGGCCCTAGAGGTCATCACACGATCATAAGCAACTCTTTCTTGGGACCCAAGACAGTAGTGGATGGAGATCTTTTTCCTCCCATGATCACATCATAATAGATCTCATCTACTGACAACCCTAGATTTGCAATGTCACGAATAGGAGTGCAAATTGATTTAAATTATCGAAAACTCACAATTAATCCGAATAAATCAAGTATAGGGGTCTTGAGTCGTGTTTTTCAAAGGTTAGTAGAAAATCATTTAAATTAAACTTTCGAGTCGTATTTTTTGGGGTTTTCACATATAAAATGGGGGTTTTGGTGTTTTGCAATGAAATGTAAATGAAGATTAGTAAATAAATGAAAATGCTAAAAATAAAACCCTAAAACAAGCTAACCTATCATCAAAACCATGAAACATACAATCAAAACAATCTAAACATGCAACTCAATCCTAATTCAATGAATAAAATCTAAACTAGTTAGAATCTAATGGGATGAAACTAATCATGAAATGTGCAACTCAGTTTCCTAAGCTTGTGAAAACTCGAAATCCTACCACTGTCTATTAAACTCAAATTCAATGCTGAAACCATGAAACCCTAATGGAAGATCCCTGAATTCGATGAGAGTATCAAATCAGCAATTCAACCTTAACATTCCATGCAAAATAACAAGTAAATGCAAAAGCAATCGCTGGCTAATGTCACCTAATCCTCAATCACTAAACAAGAACTCCAACCGGCACTGAACAGTGGTAATGGCACGCAACAGTAATGAGAAATCAGACACTGCTATGAAATCGAAGCTAATAGCATGAGATTGAATCCAAAAACAACCAACCTAGCATTAGGAATTAACCTATGAAATCAATTTAGTAATCCTAGAACTGAGTAACAAACCGAAAACAAAGTTCGGAAGCAATAGAATTTCAGAAACAGGCAAATGCAGTATCAGAAAACAGTAAACTCATCCTTCCCCCTTATCTTCCTTCAATTCCCCTTCAACTGGTTGTCAATCAGCTTTTGAATCCAATTGGAGCTTAAACTCGGTCGTTTTTGTGATTTGCTAGCTGCCCAAGCCACGAACAGCCGAAGAAACCCTCTCCGGGAAGAACAAGCTCGTGCAGAACCTTGTTTTCAGCTGGCAAAATTGGAAATCGCTCCTCCTCCTTGCGCTGGTGAAGTTGCTGACCCCTTGGATGTGTTACGCAACCTTCAGAGAACCCCTCTTCAATTGCGGCTTCGAATTTCTCAGCACCTCGCCGGAACAAGCAAGAACAGAGCTCGACGTCGCCGGAAGAACCCCCGCCGTCGTGCGCCGTCCGGTCGCCGGATTATACCCAATCGACCGGCTTCGTGCTCCTCGTGGATCAAGAATTGCAATGGAGGAGATTTGGGAAGAAGGGGACCCGCCGTTTGGTACGTCACCGAGCAGAGGAGGCCGTTCGGGACGATGAACAGTGTCGGCGAGACACTGTTCATCGATTAAAGGTTTGGGTTTTATACGGCCAATTAATTGATTAATCTCAGCCGTCCGATCTTGATCTGATGGTCAGGACTGATCTAGGGCTTTAGGGCAGCTTAGGGCTTCCAAAAATTTACGGGATCTTGATCAGGCTTGATCTAGGTCATGTCCTCCATGTTGGCTTGATCAATTTGAGCAAATTGGCTCGATTTGACTTGATTTGATCGTGATTGAGCTCGAGTTTGATCCGATTTGAGCCCTAAAATCAATTAAAACCAAATTAATGCAAAAATTATCATTAAATCATGAAAATTAAATTCAAGCTTCAGATTATGCAATATAGGACAATTAAGATCAAATCGATTCATTTCATAATTTATTTTCATGTAAAAGTCCAAAAAATGAATCGATTAAAATGCAAGAAACCCTAGCTCATCATCTACCTAGTCGATGGAGAGAGTCTGCATCTCACCTCCCTCTCTATCAAGCTGAGACGCTTGTACAACTCTGGCAGTCATTTTATCCTATTTAAAAATAAATTCATATAAGATATAAAATTAGAAAAACTAATCATTATTAACAGTTAAATAAATTAAATTTTAAATTTCTTACGTCTAATGTCTGCGATTGAGAGTCGACAAATGTGTCATCCTTTGACTCGTGCATCTTGGTAAAAATCTCCCAACAATGAGGTCATTGTAGCTCATATTCCTGAATATTAAATAATATAATTAAATCAAAATAAAATTATTAATAATTAAATAATTCTAATATAAATATATTAATTATAAACTCACCAAGTCCATGACATGCTCGACGATGGAACGGAATCCAGCTGTATGCTTTGTAGATCCGATGTTAGGGCCAACCAGCTCAGTATTTCTGTTGGCTCGAGCTATCACTGAATTGACTATCATCTTTTTGCAGCCTAGATGGCTTGCCATGCACCCCAAACATCATCTAGGATAAAAGATGATCTTATGCCCTTTCTTCTACATTTATATAGCAGATTCTTGTACAGTTTGGCATAGATATTATTTCATATTTTTTAAATGCCTTCTCGTGCCCTAGCTCCCAGTTATATTTTTCTATAAAAAAATTTATAAATTAATATAAATAAATAAAATTTTTGATAATAAAAATAACATACCAAAAACTCCTGGTAGTGAAAATCTCACATACCCTTGTCTATATGCCTCCATGTAATACCACAAAGACACATTCTTTCTCTAAATTTACTGGATATGTATGCCGCAACTCGATGACCATCTGGAGTAAAACTGTATTACAAAATATATAAATATTAGACATATATTATAAAAAATATATGAATTAAAAATTACTAATAACGCCAATACTTACCAACCTCCAACAACCCACAAGATAATCTACCACCGGGTGTTGCTGACATATCTATATCTACACAATAATTATAATATATACATATCTATATCTACACAATAACATTATAATATATACACATTCGAAATAATAATCAAATTGTTAGTGAAATATACATATAACCAAACAAATAATTTTAATTTATTTTGAATTAATTTATAATAATGCTAATATTTCATCATCACAATCTAAATCATCAACATTAATATTTTGAAATGCATCATGGTGTTCGACCGTGATGGAGATAGGTATTTCTATGGTCGAGCGAGTCTTCGTATGACAAACTGCTAACCATTCACTAACTCTTCTTACCTTCGTCGGGTATTCAAGATAGAAAACCTGATCCCCTTAGACTGCAAAAATGAAAGGTTCAAACTTGTTGAACCTTTTGTTTGCATTAACCTCAACTAAATTATAGTTTGAGTGTATTCTGGTTCATATTATGAGAGTCGAATTATACCAAAAACATTTGAATAACACACACTTTTTTATACGTAAGGTAGAATATTCAACCTTAATGATTTCTTCAAGTCTCCTTTAATAATCAAACTCAGAATTATTGTTATTGATAGATCCTTTCGCGTAAATACCAGAATTAAAGGTTAGTCTTTATGAATGTCATTGTACCACGTGGAATTTGAAACCATTAACGTAGTAACCAGAATACACTTATATCTTATGGAGGGGTCTAGATACAAGATTGATTATCCTTTCATCTTTCACATTTGCTATTCTATGATTGTTCACCTACAATAGTAACTATGGTATAAATTAGGTTAAAATTTGATACTAATGAAAAATTAATTATCCTCTAACTTATATAGATTTGAAACCACAATGTAAATTCTGTCTCTAACTTTTCCTCTACCTCACTTACATTAATTGATGAATTTTGATACTAAAATTGTTATTCATAAAAGTTGTAATGGATGAAATGTAAATTTAAGATAATTGGGATACCAAACAAATAAAAAGGGATTAGTAGTTGATTATATCAATCAACTCACCATATATTTAGTTTGACCTCCTTACAATTCAGAAGTATATTCTTATAGCATGATATTTTTGTTGATTTAACCATATTGAAATAGATGCACCAATTGGCTTACTAAGAAACTTGAAAATAGATGCATCTTGAAATAGATGCACCAATTTGGAACGCTCATTTAATTTTTATCCCATAAATATTCTCTTCAGTAAAAAAAGATGAAATTTACCACCCTAACGACCCCACACGGTCAGTCTCACGACTATCTATGAAGAAATAAATTGGACAGTTGCAGTTGACCATGACAAAGAAGGGCATTGTCCACTTCAATAATTATGCTCTATTATAATCAACTCAATTGTCTCGGGAGATCCTATAAATATTTCTGTCATAATCAACTCAATTGTCTCGGGAGATCTCATAAATATTCCCAAAATGATAGGGTAATTGCCTTTTGCAAACCCTATCATTCATTAAATGAAATAGCCACGCGCCCGTTGTTTAGACCGTCCATCTTAGATCAAATGTATGTAAACCGTCCATTTTCTCAGTCTTGATGGAGCGGTTACTATATATTGGATTCCCAGGCGTGTTCACCCGATACATTAGGGTTTCTCCGCCGCTGGTCCTGCCCACGCATCTCCGCTATCCTTCGTCTGCGCCAATGGCGATCCAGCAACAGGAGGTTAAGCTCTTCAATCGCTGGTCCTTCGATGATGTCGAGGTTAGTTCTCTTCATGGCGCTTCATCCGCCTTTTAGCTCGGAGCATTTGCATTGATCGTGTGAACCGGGATCTTGGTTTCGGTTGACAATGTTCTTTACCCATATGATCTTTTATATGCTTATGGAAAAGAAGCAATTGCTTTATCCATTTTGTTTCAGATGGCAACACCATCCCACCGCTTTTTTCATCCTGTAGATTGTTGGCAAGGTTGATTATTGATGCTTTAGCTTTTATATTTTATCTTTTTTTAGTGTAATCTTTGCTTTTTGCGTTAATGACACTTGGAATTTTAGTGTTTCGAGTGATCTAGGATTTTCAGTCTGCGCAACTGAAAATACGACCTTCATTATCTACTACTAGGATTTTCGTCGATTGTATAGGCAATGATATAGCCAGCTTTGCGTAGGCATTTATATAGGATTCTAGTAGTCGATCCCGAATAGCTGGAGCAAGCATGGCTCGATGATTGAGTGCAAATAGTGAATTTTGATATATCATCGTACTGTATCTGTAATTCCAATACGTCCATAGATAACAATTACTGGACGAGTTATGTTTGTTTAAATTTATTTGCAATTCTAGCTTTATGATAACACCAGAGTTGAGATGATCTCTTATCGTGATATGATTCATCCTTTCTCTGTCAAGTGCAGGTCAGCGACATCTCGCTTGCTGATTACATTGCCGTGACTCCTCCAAAACATGCAACATATCTCCCACATACTGCTGGAAGGTACTCTGCGAAGAGGTTCCGCAAGGCACAGTGCCCAATTATCGAAAGACTTACCAATTCTTTGATGATGCACGGCCGGAACAATGGAAAGAAGCTTATGGCTGTCTGCATAATTAAACATGCTATGGAGATTATTCATTTGCTCACCGATGCAAACCCTATCCAAGTCATTGTTGATGCGATCATTAACAGGTAATTGGACTCTAAACTTGAGGTTCATTGTAAGGACATTCAACAAAGCAAACTACATTTACTCTAACCTTTTTTTAAAGAATATTTTGCACCTTATAAGTTGAAAACTAACTTGAAGGAACAGACTAAATAAATAAGTAGCAATGCGCTTGCATAGCGCCTACGCGATCCTTTAAAGTTCCTAGTCTTACATTGCATGGGTGTGGAGGGAAGAGTGCTTACTGGAATCGAATGAGAATGTAGTCTCATCTGTGATAAGTTTGATTTAAGCATTTCATACTGAATCCACTTGAACCTGCTTGAAACTTGTTCTGTATTATTTTGATCGACTTACACATAATGTTACTGAATGTGTGGGAGGATTGAAGTTAGAAAGTTAGATGCTTGTGACATGTCAAAGATGTTAATCATGCCAGTGGTCCGAGAGAAGATGCTACTCGAATTGGGTCGGCTGGTGTCGTCAGGCGTCAGGCGGTTGATATCTCCCCTCTGAGGCGGGTTAACCAGGCAATTTACCTCCTCACTACTGGTGCACGCGAAAGTGCTTTCCGAAACATCAAGACCATTGCCGAGTGCTTGGCTGATGAGTTAATTAATGCAGCAAAGGGTTCCTCCAACAGGTGAATTCCTCAAGAACTTTTCTGATACTTTGGACTTCCATTTCCTTCCCCATTAAGCTCATCATAATATGTGTGCATTTAACAGCTACGCGATCAAGAAGAAGGATGAGATTGAGCGTGTTGCCAAGGCAAACCGTTGAGCTATTTGATTTACAAATTCACATCAGTTATGTTTAGCTAAACTTAAGTGTTTTGGATGCTAATTAGATTTTTGGATTCGATGAGTATTTCATTCTTGTGCATTGTTTCAGAACTGGCAATTTTTTTCATTCCTGAATATGTTTTTGTTCTGATAACGAAACCGGGTGGGTTGAGGAGTAGGTGAACGAAAGCAAGCACCAAAACCCCAAACCCTAACAACTTGATGCTGTCGTATTGAGGCAGCTTATTCATGGACATTAAAACTACTCTCGATTAGTAAAAATGTTGGCTTTTATGTCCCATGGGGGAAAGTGACCTTTACTCATTTATAACGAAGGACAAACGTTTTTTTTTTTTTGAAAAAGTTAATAATTTTTTATTAACTAATGGATTCTTTATGATTTTTAAACATATTTTTTCAGAAAATATTTGATATGAAGCAAATATAGGCCTAGATCCGACCACGGGCCGGGTCCAGTCCGGAACCGGTCCGGTTACCTGTTGACCCGGTTAGCCGAGCCAAACCGTAATCGGCCCGGTAGGATGCCGGGCCGGTTAAGGTTCAGCCCATTTGGAATCGGCGAACCGTCGGTTAACCGGCGGGTTGAACCGGCGGTTCAAGTCTTTCTTTTTTTTTGGGGGTTTCCGTTGGAATTGGCAGTTTGGACCGTTGGAACTACCGGTTCCAATGGCTCTGAAACCGTTTTTTGTTTTTTTTTTTTTTGGGTTTTTTTTTGATTTTTTGATTTTTTTTTCAACGGTTAGGATCATTTGATCGTTTTTTGATCAATGGCTATGATTTAGTGTCCGTTATGATCCAAATTCTATAAATAGGGAGTTCATTTTATCATTTTTCACACGCTTCTCTACTCTCTAACTCTCAATCTCTTATTCTCAATTTCGTAAGTTTGCGTTTCTGAGTTTCGACTCCATTTTTCGACTACAATGGAAGGAGGCTGCGGTAGAAGTTCTTCACATCGATCTCGGAGGGGAAAAGAAATAGCGCACGAGGATCCCATTCCCAACATTCAATCCACCGATGATGAGATCGAGGCCGCCCAACACCTTTCGACGTCCGAAACACAAGGAAGTACTGAAGCAATTACTTCTAAGGTTCGGGATAATCCTCCTCTAAAATCTTTTATTTTTACTAAATATTTTGAGAAAGTCACTCTTCCATCGGGAGAAATGCGTGCAAAATGCAAGCATTGCAATGCTTCCTACAAATTCCAAGTCGGCGGCGGCTATGGGTCGTTAAAACGACATGTAGAAACGAAGCACCCGACGGAATATGGACTCGACCTTTCTCAAACACAATTATCTAAATTTTCTAGCGGTAGTAGTACTGATTCTGATTTATTTTTATATTCTGATAATAAATTAAGAGAGTCATTAGCTAAATTTATTTTCGTAGAACATCTTTCTTTTAGTTTTGGATCTAAATGCACATTTGAAGATTTTTGTAAAGAATCTTTTAATCCATCTGCTAAACGTGTTCCTAGGACTACACTTACTCATACAATTAAAAAATTAGTAAAACAAGGAAAAAAGAATTTAATTGATCAATTTAGTAAATTAAATAATAAAGTTTCTTTATGTGTCGATATTTGTAGTGATCATTGGCAAACTCATTCTTACATGGGTGTAACTTATCATTGGATTGATAACTCTTGGATCCTCCAAAAAATGTTAATAGCTTATAGAGTTTTTGATGAATCACATACTGCCCATAATATTGCACAATTATTATGTTTAATTTTAGAAGAATATGAATTAACTCATAAGATATTTTCAATATCATTAGATAATGCTAGTTCTAATACCGCTTCTATAGATGAATTAAAATTTGTTTGTCAACCTGTTATTGGTGGTTTATTTTTTTCATATTCGTTGTGTATGTCATGTTTTAAATTTATGTGTTCAAGATGGATTAAGACTTTTAGAAAATTATATTAAACCAATTAGAATTGCAATTTCATATTTATGGTCTCATCCATCTATGATGAAACAATGGGGTAAATTTTATAGAGCTAATGGAATGAGACCTAAAAAATTTTCACGTGATGTACCAACACATTGGAATTCCACATATCAATTATTACAAGATTCATTTCAATATAAAGATTTATTATGTTTATTTTTTTGCAGAAAATAGTAATACTAATATTTATTTATTTTCACAACAATGGAATATTTGTGAAATTTTAAAAGTATTTAATGATGCAACCGAATAACTTTCCGGTATTTATTATCCCACTGCTCATTTAGTTTTAGTAAATTTTTGTAGTATAGTATTAATTTTAAATGAACATATCAATAATGAAGCTTTAACTTCTTGTATATTAGTTATGAAAACTAAATGGGAAAAATATTTTTATTTAATTCCTGAAATTTGTTTAGTTGCATTTGCTTTAGATCCTAGATTTAAATTAGAAGTTTTACAAGAAATGCTAACTTTATACTATGACGCTTTAATTCCTATTAAAGATCCTTCTTCTCCTGATCTAGCTAGTATTATATATATTATTAGAAATTATTTAAATGATATTTATAATCAATATTATATGAAATATGGAATACAAACTAATATTTTTGAAACACAACAACAAACTATTAGTACTAATTTAAAACTTTCAAAAGCACAACTTTTATTAAAAGAACGGACGAAACGTCCACGAGGATCCTCAAGTTCCACACAGGAACTTGAGAATTATTTTACCACTTCTTTTGATTTTAGTGAAGTAGATAGTGAAGATTTCGATATCTTAAAGTGGTGGTCACAGAAGGCTCAAAGCTTTCCCGTTCTCTCTGTAATTGCCAAAGAAATTTTAGCATGTCCAGTGTCAACTGTTGCTGTGGAGCAGACATTCAGTGCCGGCGGCAACATACTAGATGAACGGCGATCAACTATGTCTCCCGACTCATTGGAAGCCCAAGCATTACTCGACGATTGGACCAAAGCCGAGAAAAGAATCCAAGGAATGCAACTTTCAGAAGACGAAGCCGAAGAATTTGATACGGAAGGAACGAATACAACGGGAGGAACGGGAGGGAATGGAAGTGAGTGATGTAAAAGGGTAAAATGTAAAAGAACTACGTGGGCTTTGATTCCCCTATACCCTAAGGGGATACGTAGGCAACTTAATAAGTGCAAACCCTTTTTTTTTAATAAATTTTAAATTTTAAATTTTAAAATTTTTAATATAATAATCTCGAATCGTCACGAACTGTGATGAACCGTGAACCGAACCGTGAACCGGCGGTTCCGAACCGTGAACCGTAACCGTCTTGGGCGGTTAAGGTTAAGGGTCGACCTGCCACGAACCGTCGAATCGGCGGTTCCGAATCATCGAATCGTCGATTCCGAATCGTGGTCGGGTCTATATAGGCCTAGCTTTTGATAAAATTCTTAAATTATACATTTAACTTTTATGTTTTTGTAGATCACCCTATTTTTTCTCATACCTCTTACTCCAAAATATAATATATTTGTTGGCTACGAACATTTACTCTTTAACAAGAATTCCTAAGGTCATATAATTTACCCAATAATGTACAATAATTTAGTTTTTAATGCCTCGTGTTCCAATGCTACGTGAATGCTAAAATTAAATTTTTGAGGCATAGTTGAGTTAGTTATGACGAAGTAGAGTTGTTGAAGTGGACAAGAGTCAAATTTCGATGAAACTTTGTTGAGACAATGTCTTCCTCCGTCGTGATTAACTGTATCTTTTCAATTTATCTCCTTACATATGGAGTCATTTGGAATAAGTGAAATTATCTTTTGCTAGAATAAATATTAAAATTAGAATTTTTTCACCTTTTGATGATATTGAGTCATTTGGAATAAGTGAAATTATCTTTTGCTAGAATAAATATTAAAATTAGAATTTTTTTGGACATGGTGTGGTGATAAAAGATAGGATAATTTTTTTTCAAGCAATTAGGGTTAAAAATCCACGTTGTTGCAAACAACGGATTATGTCAAGAGTTATTTTGCTTCGTCAAATGATTTAGTAGGCGAATAATGAGGCCGGATCATAACTCCAAGATTTATAAAATACTTTAATATGACAATATTATTCATATTAAAATTTTATTTTAAATTGAGTTTCACTTTTTTTTTATCTACGTACACTTATTTTTATCTACGTACAATCTAACTAATCTCGAAGATGACTAGCTCGGCTTACGATCTAATTAATATTGAAAGTGATCAATCCTATTCTATAGAAGTTAATGCGTCACTTCACAGTCAGCATTAGGATTATAATTAAATCTTGTAATACATCATAGTTAAAAGTGATTCATGAATATCTGATTAATTAAGAAAGTGTCTTACTATTGCAATATAATTTCTGACGTAAGTGATCATTGATAATACTAAATGTGATCTAATGTATTTAGAATTTGGAGGGAATGACATTCCATAGTTTTTACGAAGAATTTATTAATGGTAAAACTTGCGTGGAGTTATCAAATCATAAAATATTATTTACTAAAAAGTAAAACAATATGGTATAACTAAATAAAAGCAATATGGTATAACTAAATAAAAGTCTAATTTTTATTGCTAAAATAAAAATAATTATAATGTAAAAATACTTATATTATACTTTTCTCATTTAAATATTATAATTTTATAAAGGCTCAATTATAATTTAATAATATAGTTAAATATTGACAGGTACATTCTAATTATTATTTGTATAGAAATAAAAAAAATCTATTATAAAATACATCTATTATTATTATTTTTTCATTGTTAAACATGCATATGATCAATTTGAAAATGTGGTGCACTCTCAAAGTATTCCTTCAGTTGAGTGCTAAGACCATCTCCAACCCATATCACTAAATTTGATGTCATTTTCACATCAAAATGGTGCAATTTCAACACCAAACACTATTTCAACTCCAACCCACTCACACCATTTTACACCAAAAAGGAATATTCTTTAGAATATTCTATTTATTTTTATTCATTTATTCATAATTTAATTATCGATATATATTTTAATTTAATAATTAATTTATGATAATTATTATATTTAAAATTAATATTTTATTTATATTTAATTTATATGGTGTTATATACATTTAATTTATATTTATAATAAATAATTAATAATATATTTATAATAAATAATTAATAATTAAAATAATAATTATAAATTTATTTTTATTTATGATATTTAATAATATATATTATATTTATTTTTAAATACAATAATATATATTATTTTATATTTATATTTAATTATATAACAAAAAATAAATTAAAAAAATGGCATCACCAAATTTGGTGATGCTACAGTGCATCACCAAATTTGGTGATGTACTGTAGCATCCCCAAATTTGGTGATGTGGTTTGGGGTATTGGTTGGAGGGAATTGGTGTAAAAATTACACTAAATTTGGGTTTTTGGGGATGGGTTGGAGTTGCCCTAAGAGATGACTGTTGAGGAAGGATCGAATTCATTACTTGTCAGAATGATTTATTTGGATGTCATATGGAAAATCATGTATACTTGCTCCTGGAGCTTCGTTGAATTAGTTACGATAGAATAAAATTATTGAATTAGACAAGAATTGAATTTGGATGAAGCCGAAGTAATATTCTCCTCCGTCATGGTCAACTGTAATTTTTTATTTATCTCTTCACATATGATTGTGGGATCGATCGTGTGGAGCCGTTGGGATGATAGATTTTACCTTTTACTAAAATGATTATTTCAATAAATTATGAATATATATCAAATTGTGGATGGGGATTTCAAGACGAATGACAACTATCAATAGTGCTTACAAAGGTGGTGGGAAACTTCTGTGGAACCGGACCCGCCGTATGCGCTTCCTGATTTACCCTAGGGTCACCCCAGGGATTGAATAGACTGACTGAGATTTATCATTTTTTTTACAAAGGAATGCACAAAAAGGCCCGAGGTAAATCATAGTGGAATATAACAAAACAGGTCGCTTACTTGCACAGTTTGTCAGATTTAGAAAATGTGAAACCTTACTACTTTTGAAGGACATCATCATATACCGGTGGAGCGGGTAGTTTATAAGATTAAAATTAAGATTTTTAAAATCTTATTTGTAATGTACCCGTAGGTCCAAACTTACTTTATATGAGCATTCAATAAAAAGTAGATAAAATTTCTTTAATATTTAGAGGATGGATAAATCATATAGGTGGAGGTTACTGATGATGTAACAGAGAGATTATCTGGCTGTAAATTCACTATCCGATTAATATATTTATATTTAAAGATCAAAAGTGTGAGTACCTTTGGTTTCTTTGACCTTTGGTTTATCTGACTGTAATGTACACGTTTATAATAGCAATATTTATATAATTATTACTATTTATTTAAATTTTGATAAACTCAATAATGACATATATCAGAAGTTGCTAATTCATTTATCAAAATGTTAATAATAAAATATTAAAATTAATAACATTAATACTTCAATTAGTAAGACGTATATATTACTAATTCAATTATTTACACAAAGTTATCCTTGTTCAATATCTCGGACAATGGTACAGTGACATATGTTTTATATATTTTATTCAAACAATATTTGTTATTAATTTTTTTATAAGTAATAAATTAAATTATAAAATTTTTGAAATTTTTGTTAAAAACATATAACTTTGATTTTTTTAAAATATAAAATACTTATTTTTTTCATCTAGACAAGAATTACAAAACTCAAGCTCTTTAGACCATTAAATACCATAACATCCCAATCTTATCTCACTAGGTAGAATACACTATATAGATCTGAATTTTATTTGATACTATATCATTATTTATATTTAAATAAATTTTATTTTATTACTACTAATCAAATTTTTTATTTTCATTTAATATGTATATTTGTAATAGAAGCAATTTTAATTTTTTCTCTAATATTTTTTATATTTTATCATTCATCCTTTTTATATTTGTACATTTATTTTAACATTCTCATGTACTCAAATTATAATCCAATATTAAATTTCATATAACATAACATATCTAATTATCATTTTACAAAACTTTCTTTTAAATCATAGAAATACTTTACAATCATACAAAACATCCTTAAAAATATGAATATTATACTTAAAACTCCAACGCTATAATAACGTAGAAGGTATTAGTGCATTTAATTTCTAAGAAACTTAGCTTACAGGACACATTATTGGTATAGTAATATCTAAACTATTGATGGTTTACACGTCGCTAGCAAAGGATTGATAAAAGGTTTAAATTAGACTTAATATACACTATTTGTCAAACTGTGCAATGCAAAACCTTAACCTTGAAAACAATTCAAGATTTGGTGGAAGACCAAATTTATGTGAAAAAAACCAATAAATGGAATTGACAAGCCGTAGAGGTCCTCAGAGTTCGATATCGAACACATAATAATTAAGAAATCAAAAAAACTTTTAACTTAACTTCCTATATTATAAATTCAATACTTCAACAAAAATAAAATCCACCATCCCAACGGCCCCATACGATCAACCTCACAATCATCTATGAAAAGATAAATCGAGAGGTTGTAATTGATCACGATAGAGGAGGACATTACCTCAACTTCGTTGAAATTCAATCTTTTCAACAATTCTGTTCCGTTGTAACCAACTCAACTATATCCCATAAACATATGAGGCCTGCTTTTCCCACCCCCATCACCGCACACTCCCCTCCCACTTCTTCTCTCTCCTCTTCTAATGACCTTTTTATCCTTTTTTTTATTTTTTTAAATTTTTATTTAGTTTTATTTTTAATTAATTTTATTTAAAAATAGCTCTCATATATTCTTATTTTTATTTAGTTTTATTTTTTAATTAATTTAATTTATTATTTTTTTCATCAATACGATATTTTTTTCAATTTTATTTAATTTTTATTTAGTTTTATTTTTTAATCAATTTTATTTATTATTTTTTATCAATACTTTATTTTTAAAATTTTATATAAATTTTATTTAGTTTTATTTTTAATCAATTTTGTTTATTATATTTTTTTCAATTTTATATAAATTTTATTTTTAATTAATTTTATTTATTATTTTTTTCATAATACTTGTATTTTTTTCAATTTATTATTTTTAAAATTTTGTTTTTTATTGATTTTATTTTTTTTGTTAATCAGTTTTTTTTCAATTTTTTTATCAATTTTATTTTTTTGAATAATTTTTTTATATGTTTATAATCTTTTGTTTATTTTTAGTTATAAATTTTAGTTAAATAATAAACAAATTTAATTTAAAAAATTAAAATTAATTAAAATTAAAAAATATATATATAAGTAAAATAAAATAAAAAACAAAGAAAAAAGGGTATAAAAGTCATTTGAATAGGAGAGAGAGAAGAGGGGAGAGGGGGTGCGCTGGTAAGGGGGTGGGAAAAGCAATTTGCTAAACATATAAATCCAACACAAATTGTAGCATCGTGTTTCATAAGATTTCACCAATCATAGCAGTTCAGCAATTTACAATAATCTTCTCAGTTAGCAGCTCACAAGAAAATTTAGACGTGTTCATGCTATGAAGCAACTTTTACTACTCGGATGACAGAGTCAACAAACTTTTGAATAAGATTCCAATATTTATTTTTTTATAAAAAAAACAAAAAAAAAATCCTATTGAACATCCACTAAGTTCTACAGAGAACACTTCCCAATTGTAGCTTTTGACCAACGAGACAAGATCAGTAACAGAAATACTAAAAACAATTTTAAAATATCAGCTTTCTTCTTGCCTAAATTTTGATTTTGTGAACTTTGCAGATTTGCTATTTACTTGAAATTTTCTCGATAAACAATCATTTTAATGGCGCATGTAAGATCATTCATACATACATTATTTGCATGCTCAAAAGTAGTTCTTAATGCGAATGTGCAGTTGTACTTGCAGGAGAGTGCAAATTGATAACATTATACACCGAACCATACCCAGCGAGCAGTCGGTTATTGGTTACTTCAGACTTAAAAATTCAGCAGCATGGATAAACCGCATTCAGATGCTCAAATTTCAAGTGCTTCAAGTCCTTCAGCGTTCAGATAGTTTGTAAACTTACTTCAATTGTACAGCTTCTCTATCTGCTCCCTGTATCGCTCAACCACTTTGTCCCTTCTTATTTTCATGGTTGGAGTCAGTAATCCATTATCAATCTAGACAACAATAAGATTTTGATAAGGTAAATTAGAGATTTAAGATCATACTGAAAACTGAAACGTTGGAGGAAAGTTACGGTGAAAGGCTCATCTATTATAAGGATGGATCCAATCTGGAAAGTGAAATCAGCAGTCCTGCAACAAACAAAAGTGCATGTGCTTCAAATGTTCATAGTCAACGCTCAGGGGAATTTTATCCATGCAGAATTCTATATTTGAAGACGTTTGTGCTCGCGTGTCAGTGTCACAACTTCTCTTCATGTCTTAGTTCCCAGTGAGAATAACGAGAAAGCTTTTCTACAGATTTCATGATTACATAAGGAAAATATAGGATAAGTGATATACCACTTCTCCAAAAGCAAAAAGACCTTGAACAGTATGAGTCAAGAAGCAAAAGTCAACGGCGAAATATGAATCTGAAAAATATATATATAAAGTAGGTGTCATTCAGCAGCTGACTCATCTACTTCTCAAATGGTGCATGGATTGCAAGAGGGCCAGAAGATGGAAAAGCAGTTAATTTCCTTGAATTATAAAGAACTATAGAACTCCAAGATTCAAGATTTCTGTAGAGAAAAAAAAAACAAAGAGAGAATGTCTCTACCTGATATACTCAAATTAATATACAATTTCAAGGATTTCAAGGAAAAAAAGTAGTCTCCACCTGATATACTCCATCGAATTACTAGAGTTTATAGAATTTCAAGATTCAAGATTTCTGAGGGAAAATAGAAGAATTATACTCTGCCAGATACACTCATGTAGAGGTAGTGATACTTCAACAAGGACAATCTCTTCTGACTAAGAACTTAATCCCCTACCCATCCCCTCCCTAATAACTGGAAACTTTAATATTGAATGGATAAGAGAATATAACCAGCAAGCAGGGTTTGAAGTTTAGTTCGTCATTTACTCAGAGAACTCATTTAGTTCGTCATTTACTCAGAGAACTCATTTAGTTCATGTGTAATTAAATTGAGCAGTGAAGATGGAAAAAAAAAGATGCTTCAGTTGGCATTGGAAAAGTTAAGCAGCACGATCATAGTTAGGTTAACTATAGAAGGGTATATATAGAAGCTAATCACTTGAATTACCATACAGCAGGTAATTGTGTTTGTCTGCGATGAGTCAAAAATCATTCTCAGCTCTTTCATTCCTCAATCATCTTTTACAGAGATTTATGGACATACAAATCAGCAATAACAGAAGTAGAACAAAAGCCACTTCATTTTGAACAATAAAGTTCTTTTTGACATCATGTGCAAAAGCATCAAACACAGATATGGAGATAAAGAATAATTATTACCTAGGTTTAACTTCAAAATAATAGGGCATTTAGCTTATATTCAATGACGTCAGAGAGTCATCACTGTCATTCAGGATCTAGTATAGTAAGCCATAAGAAAATGATACAAAGACCATAGTACAGAATCAAAGTAGTAGATCCAATAAAGATTTTAGAGACACATTTGAAGCATAGGAATGAACAAAAAGGAATTTGGGAGTTGTAGGGAAAAAGCCATTGCATAAGTTCTCTAGCAATTATAGTATGTGAAAGTGTCAAACAAAGGCATGGGAAAAAAACTATTATGAAGCTTTAATTTTGATTCTATAATAAGCTATTTAGCATATATTGACTGAATTCAGAGTCATCAATGCCATTAATGATCTAATATAACAAGTTATGAGAAAAATGTTAATAGACTGCAGAATAAAAATATATTTAATAAGCAAAAATGGACTGAACCTCAGAGTCATCAATGTCATTCAGGATCTAATATAAAAAGTTATACGAAAATGTTAATAGGCTGCAGAATAAAAATAGATTTAATAAAAGTTGTGAAGATCTTTTAGTCACCAATAAAAACTTTAAAAAGAAAAGGAATTTTGGCAAAAGTGAGAAAGAAGCCACAAAAGTATGTCAATAATTATCTTTTTAGAAAAAATCTATTACCAAGCTTTAACTTCTTTGTATAGTAGGCTCTTAAGTTCATCTTCTTGGAGTTCAGAACCATCAGTGACAATTGACTGCCTTCGTGCTAGCTCTTGAACTTCATCCTTGTTGGGTACAACGAGAGCTCCAAGTCTGCGCTGATCCTAAACACAGGTTTTAATGAATAACCTAAGATAAACATACATGCTAGCAAAAAAAGATAAGTTTGACAAGGTAGGCACAAAATGACCATACAATAACTATCATTATAGGTAGGGGTGAGCAAAAGTTCGATTAAATCAAACAAACTGACTGAATTTAAAAATTCAATTCAATTATTTTAGAATTTCAATTTTTTTTCTAAAAAAAATCAGTTATATTGGTTAATTCAATTCGGTTTCAGTTTTAAAATCTTTTATTCGGTTAAACCAAATAAACCTTAATAAAATAAAATAATGATAAATTTCTAAGTAAGTGAACATATAAATCCCTAACTAATCGATAAATCTCTCATAATACTAAAAAATTTTTGGTTAATTTGATCGATATTTTATTAGTTCGGTTTGTTCGATTTTTATTTGAAAATTCGATCGGTTCGGTTAGTTTGAAAAAAAATTGATTTGTTCAATTTCGGTTAATTCGGTTCGGTTCGGTTCGGTTATGTTTTAACTAAATACTCAATCCTAATTACAGGAACGAAAATTATGATGGATAGTATTAGTTCACGGGTCAATGAACAATGAAAATATAAATAATAACTGTGTTTGAGCATCACTTCATCTTGCCGAGACTCAACAAGGTGCATGCCCGAACAAGTTGGGTTAGCTACAAAAGTGTTATTTCACAATTGAACTCATGTATAACTATATCACCTGTAATACTCTTGACCATCAAACTCTTTTAAACACGTTTAGAGCCTTCTTTGTTCTCCCATTATATGATGCTTCTTGAGGTCAGGTTATTATGAACAAAAAAGAAGATGACTGTCAGCAATATTTTTCTAAGCCTGAATGTTTCACCGCCATGACAAATTCCTCTTGATAGTGTGAAATTACTACATATACATTCATGAGACTCATAAATCACTGAGAGAAAACACATAATTACAATCTACCATCCTTATTTGTTCCTTACGTACTGAATATAAATCATAAAGTTAAAATACTTACCTGACCAATGACCACTATCTGTTGTATCAAACTACTTTGCATAACAGCGGCTTCAAGCTCTGTTGGCTCAACATTTTCACCTGTGAATTTTGAACGAGCAATAAAAAATTCAGAGCCCACAGCATCCTAAGCTGTCCCTATGAAACATTGGACACACAAAACCAAAGTATTCTACAAAGTAACCAAGATTAGTTCTATTAAAGAGTAGTTAGATATGCAAATACTATCTGATGCACCTGTGCTGAGAACTATTGTATCCTTTGCACGCCCTTCAATAACAACCATTCCACTACATCTACGACTCCTCCCCGTGGAATGGTGTGGAGCAATCCAACCAATATCACCACTGTTAAACCAGCCCTCTTCATCCACGGCTGCATTTGTCGCAGAAGGATTCTGTTGCCAATGAACAAAATAAACAAATGAGAGAAACATACTTGATAAAATAAACACTCGTAGTCTTCGTGCTTTCATTCATGTTTGTCTCTACGATTTGTTAGTGTGCAGTGCAAACAAATAAAAGATACAAGCACAAAACAAAAGTCTTTAGATGGGGGATCATTCTATGGCCTATGACCTGTCGATTCGTTCTACTCCATGGTCAATGATTTGTCGGGATCACTCCTAGAATTATTGTTATCTTTTCTCTTCTTTGGATACCTTCCAAAGGGATAGAAATGTCTTACAGTTCTCTTCTTACAGCAAATACAAAGAATACAAGAATCAAAGCAAATAACGAAATATTACAAGAAATAAAGATTACACAGAAATTTTGCTGTGCTTGTTGTTTATTACTGTGGATTGCTCACAATGGCCGTGAAATATACTAGCACTCTCCCTAGAACAAATCATGAATTTTGTTGAAATCTTCAAATCTGTCTCCTTTTATAATCACTTGTTATTTTCTAGATTCACTCCTTTGCCTAGTATAAATCAATCTCGACTTACTAGGACTACATCGTTGCCTAGTACCCATCCGAACTCAACCTACTAGGACTTTTAATACTTAGAAACTCCTTGTCTCCAGGACTTCGTCGATTGCCTAGTGTCAGCTACCCTTTGACTCACTAGGACATCCACTTACCAAACCTCAGGTAAACTTTAACCCACTAGGACTTTCATCACTTGCTTAATATCTAATCCTCTTTGACCTATCAGAACTTTCCTCACATGCCTAACATCTAGTCTTTGTTGACATGACAACACTTCCTCATGTGTCTAACATTCAATCTTCCATGACCTACCTAGCACTTTCATTGCCAACAATAGTTGGATTTCTCCAGTGCCAAGTGTCTAGTCTTGACTTGCTTGACAAATTATTTTCAACATATTTATTTTGCACACCATGAAGCTTGAACTTGCAACCACAGGGTTAAGAGCCTTGCATGGCCGAGCTAAACAACATATTCAACCATATTGCTCAAACATCAAAACCATGCTCTTCTAGTAGCCCATCTCAAAGTTTAAAATATCGAGTCGTACCAAGGTTTCGGTCTTGAACCAGAACGATACAGTTTCAGTACTAAATCGTACCAGTATAGTCTCAGTATTTTTAAAATATAAAATATATTAATTAAAAATAAATAATAGGATAATTTTATGATGTTTTAATTAAGCCTATTTAAATTATCTCAACTATAGATAGGAGTTGATTAAAATTATTAACCTATGTGTGATTATTAAAACTTAAATTTAAAAAAAATGGATTCTGCTACCATGATCGGGGTCCGTGCGGCCCGCGCAACACTTCCGGAGGCGTCGCCGGACCCGTGTGAAACCTCCGGAGGCGTCGTCCGACCCGAGCGATGCCTTCGGACGGTATCCCAATTGGAATGCTGGTGCCAGTGCTGGTCTGCTAGCAGAATGAAAAATTTCGTCAGTATCGAGCAAAACGGCTCAAGATTTCAATCCTTAGTCCATCTATCACATGAGAAAAGAAAAAAACTTCCTATATTTGTCATTCTTCACTCTCTCCCTGTTGCTTATGTTACTCTTTGCGTGACCAAAATCATAACATACATCAACTTCCAGGGAGCACAATCCAACAGAGACAAGATGGAAAAAATATCATTGTTAATTACCTCTCAGATGAATACTTTAAAATGATATCCTTTTCATTCAATATATATGAATTAACAAAATTATAAGTTTGGTATTTCATCGAAGAAGGCACTAAGTAATCATTCAATCAACTTTAAAATAATTAACCAATCAAATAGAAAAATTAGCAGAACACTTTTGAAATTAGTGCATGCAAAATTCTTTCTAGGTTTACTTGGAATCTTATTATCTGTCCATCTGCTCTTTTTCATATATATATATATATATATATATATATATATATATATATATATATATATATATATATATATATATATATATATATATCACCAATACGATAAGTTTGGCATTTCATCGAAGCTAGCACTATATCCAATCAAATTTAATATAATTAATCAATCATATAAAACAATGAACATAGAGTATTCTAGACATTGACACTTGCAGAATTCATTCTAGGTTTACTTGGAACCTTATTATATATGCTCATATGCATTTCATTTCCTCTTTGAAATTCAAAATGAGCATGGTGGATATACCATCAACACCGCATGCAATTTATGGGAAGAATAGTGGAATTTCCATAATGCATTCTAAAAAATGATAAAAAATATTACTATATAGAGAATTAAAAATATCTGCATATGATCAAATAGTCTTCGCACAATGGTAAAATTATTATCGTGTGACGAGTTCGAGTCACGAAAATAATTTCTTGTTGCAATATAAGGTAAGACTGTGTACAATAGAGCCAATATGATCCAACCCTTTTCCGGGACCCTGCATTGGCAGAAGCTTCGTGTATCGGACTACCCTTTTATGATCAAATAAGAAACAAATATGCCAAAAGACAATTAATAATTATTTTATCAAACTATTTGTATCAATAAGAACTAAAGAAGTAACAGGCAAAGAAAAGGTAGAGAGACACCAAAGAATACTCTTATTTAAAAGGTTAATACTAGAAATATAGCCTTATAGATAAAATTCAATGGAAAGATTAAATCGTTCTAGTAGAATTGCTAAACATTGATACTGATTACCATGAGTAATCTCTCTAGTGCCTCTTGTATTTGATTATGTCGAGTATTGTACTGTACCAACACTCGACATGCTTTAGCATACTACAACATATGTAAAGATGAATTCATTTGTTATTCTTTTGTAGCTTGTTTCTCCAACATTCTAATTCAATTAATTATTTATTCCTTGTAGCTTTATTTTTATAAGTAAATAAATTAAGTAGCAAAATTGTAAAATAAAAAAACCATATGAATACATCTCGACAAACATTGAAGTAAAAAAAATAAAATCATTTTCAATTCAATTACTAATTGATGTAATCCTATTAAAAGTAGAAAATCTTAATAAAAAAGCACAATGAGTAAAAGTAATCTAAATTTCAAGATGCTTTAATATATGTGAAGCCAGCCTATCAAGGATGGATTAAAGTATGATAAATTTAATTAACTAACGAATAAAACCATCTAAGTTCATATATGCATATTTTGATGCATGCCAAAGTGTGTTGAGTACAAGCTCAACACAACATCAAAATTATCCTTAGGTATATGGTTTGCTTTCTCTTTTTTATCTCTTTCCTCCCTCGACCTCTAATTCCTCACCCCACTATTATTATGCATCGATACTTCAGCATGCTACTCAAAGTAAACTGGTCTAGCAAAACCAAAACTATAATGCTGCTCCAATTTTTAATTTGGTTATAGTAGAAACCCTTGAATCTAGAGTCATTGACGTGCATGTCCAATTCTAAGAGAAAGAAAAATGGTTGGCATTGCATATTAGAAATTAAAACCCAAAATGCATCATTATGATAATAAAAAGAATGAGAGAAGCTCCAATAGAAAATTATTGGGAGGGGAAAATACTTCTAAAATAAAATTATTCCCACGCAATAGTTAGGAACTTTTGGACGTATGAGTAGGAACAACTTATTCATCTTGAATACTCTAATTCAAGGCCAAAGAATTTCTAGCTACTACCCTATAATATTTATCTCTATTTGGTGATGAAGAAAACATGATATTGTATATCATAAATGATAATGACATGCACTTATAGACCGAGCATAGAAACTACTAATTTTTTCTAAAGTAAAACATAGGCACAAGTGTAGGTATGTCTTAGACTAAGTTATATATTAAATTTTTTTAACACTTCCTCTCAATCAGTGGCGTAGTCAAGATTTTCAACTTCATATGTTTTTACAATAGCACTTTCCGAGATTTCATACTTCGAAAATGTTGAATAAAACTTCATTATCAACTGTATCAAACGCATCTCGCTCAATATATGAAACAGACAATCATTTACCAAATCATCTCCCAACTGATTACGAAGTGAGATTTTGATTATTTTATTATTGAAAATACTCTCTCTACAGTTGCAGTTGCAACGGATAATAACAATGCTAACTTCAAAAATAAATATAACAAAGGATACAATCGATGTTTCTTCAATTGCACCATCTTTTAGCAAGCTCGCTAATTCCGGCAACCTCAGAGAATTGATTGCTACTTTGCATGTCAAAAATAAAATTATCAAGTTGGTGCTCGAGATGCATTAACTCCATCAGAGAGAAATCGGATGGATAAAACTGAACAAACTGAAGCAATTTTCTCTTACCATAAGCAGAGAATGAATTTGATGAATCAAGACAAATCATACATAACAACTCTGTGTTCACCTTGTTAAAGCGACTGTTCAACTCTTGAAGTTACAAATCTATCATTTCATAAAACGTTTCAACGGATAATAATGAAGATTTGTTCTTCCTTCAATATTTCATCATGGCGAACAAGTCTTCCATTTGCGGGGTGACTACCTCATATTTAACACAAAATAAAGAAACTTCATTCAGTAACAAATCCCAACTATCCACTCTCATGGTTTGTAGTTGGTGTTTGCTTGATCTTACAAGAATCATGATATTTATGATGTTTTGATCTTTTCTTTGCAAAGTTTGTGACCAATCATTCGTGACTCTTAAAATATTCTTCATTAAGTGCATCTAAAATATAAATTCATATTTTTCCATCAATACCAACAGATTATTTGCTTGCACCCTTCACTTGTGATCTTTTCCCTCCTCTTCAACAATTAAAAGGACATCAATAACTGAAGGATATAAGCATATCAAACTCAACAATGTATTATAATGTGAACTCGTGTACTCCCAGCTCTTTTCAATGTCTTCTCTTGATTCATACCTCGTCTAGTGAAGCCATTGCAGTCGTTCTGCTTTACTCGGTCTGTCTTTATTCAATCTATTCAAGTTTGACGATCAATTATATTTTTTAAAATAATTTAAATATCTAAATTTTACATGGCTAATTTTAAAAGTAAACAGTCTTTTATTTTAATTCATTAACCTCTAAAAATATTTATCCCATTTAAAATTTTACCACATGCATCAACACTCAAATGCACAATTAAAAGGGCATTTAGGGTTAATGTTTCGTCAATACTCGAATGCATCAATACTCGAATGCATAATGAAGATTAATATTTCGTTATGGCGAACAAGTCTTCCATGTGCGAGGTGACTACCTCATATTTAACACAAAATACAGAAACTTCATTCAGTAATAAATCCCAACCATCAACTCTCATGGTTTGTAGTTGATGTTTACTTGATCTTACAAGAATCATGATATTTACGATGTTTTGATCTTTTTTTTGCAAAGTTTGTGACCAATCATTTGTGACTCCTAAAATATTTTTCATTAAGTGCATCTAAAATATAAATTCATATTTTCCCACCAATACCAACAGATTATTTGTTTGCGCCCTTCACTTGTGAACTTTTCCCTCCTCTTCAACAATTAAAAGGACATCAATAACTGAAGGATATAAGCATATCAAACTCAACAATGTATTATAATGTGAACCCAACGTGTACTCCCAGCTCTTTTCAATGTCTTCTCTTGATTCATACCTCGTCCAGTAAAGCCATTGCAGCCATTCCGCTTTACTCGGTCTGTCTTTATTCAATCTATTCAAGTTTGACGGTCAATTATATTTTTTAAAATAATTTAAATGTCTAAATTTTACATGACTAATTTTAAAAGTAAACAGTTTTTTATTTTAATTCATTAACATCTAAAAATATTTATCCCATTTAAAATTTTACCACATGCATCAATACTCGAATGCACAATTAAAAGGGCTTTTATTTTCATTTTTTATATAATTCCCAAGTATTATTTACCTCATGCATAAATCTGACCAACCATTAAACGTTTTTTAAAAGAAGAGCGGGATATATATCACATGGAAAGAAAATCTTTGGATTAATTGCATAATTCAAAATAATAATAATAATAATAATGAGTGATCATGAATACCACCATGTAGCCCATGCAAATCGAGTATTGGATGTCAAAGCGGATTAAGGGATGAGGTATGAATCAAGAGAAGATATTTATTGCTCTCAATCTAGAGTATACTATGCATGTCCAACTTGTTACATGAAATAAAAAAAAAAGCATAGACTAGATAGCAAAATAATGAGAGAGGAAAAAGAGAGAAAGGATGAAGAGAAACCTCAGAAACTAATATTTTGAATGACCTTCTCCCTGAAGGAAAAGATAAATAGGAAAAGGAAACATATGTTGGATCCAATGACATGGCAAGAGGGGGATGAATAGATGGTTGTTGTATTTTGCTCGATTTCATTTGTATTTGCCTACAATCAAATTAATACACAACGGAAATGTACAAATATATAAACAAATTACAAACACAATCACAAACCAATCTTTAGGTGGTTCAGAATTTTCGATTCCTACTCCACGACCTATGATCTGTTAGTAGGTTACTCACAGAATCATGCTATCCTTTCTCTTCTTCGGACGACCGCTATCCTTAACTAGGGAGCCAATTACACTAATGCCAGTAGATGGGTGAGTAGGTGTGTAGCTAGTTAGACAGTTTGCAAGCTAGATGGGTAGGTAGGTAGATAGGGATAGATAGAGTAAATAGATAGGTAGACAGTTAGATAAATAAATAGACAGACAAGTAGATAGGTAAGCGATAGCTAGCTAAATCTAATATTTTCTCTATTTGAATCTCCACTAGCTCTGTGATAGGATAAAATAAAATAAAACCTTCGGTGACAAATGTCAACTTGGCATCTCCATCTGGTGCATCAGTAACACATAACATACCTAAGAAAAGGAGGTCTCCACTAGCTTTAGGCATTGTATATGCAACAAATAAATACGATGAAACCCTAGGCAAAAGTACTCAAGTCAATCTCTTATCTGGTGGATTAACAATAAACAAAGATCGAAAAAAGGAGACTTATTTGAAGATGGCCCTACAGCCAATGTGGTGCACCAGCAACACATGAACATAAGAGAAGGATATAAGATATGTTTAAATAAGGAAGAAAAGGATTGATTAAGATTCAAGGAGAATGCATATAGACCATGGTTTGAAATCTTGTATTGTGTTGAGCAAAACGGTCAAACCGTATCGTTTTGGTAAATCACCAAAACTCGATACCACTCGGTACTATGGTTCAAAATTTCGAACCATATTGTAGTTTCGATCTTCAACAAAAAAATATATTGTTTCAATATTATGCCAACACTCTAATATATAATTAAAGTTGAAGGAGGAAGAAGATGAATCAAAGGAAGGAGACATTATTTGTGCTAAGTGATATCAAGTTTCGGTAATTTACTGGAATGATAGATTTCGATCATTTCACATTGTATGGTACAAGATTTAAAATCATGCTCAGCACAGACTTCTTCTTATGCTTCATCTCCTTCCTTCTTCAACTCCAATCCATTATCGGCACTATGCATTGAAATATCGGCACGATAACGAAAACAATATTGTTCTGGTCAAAGATCAAAACTTTGGCACACGACTCAAGATTTTGAACCTTGACATAGACTCCCCCTCATGGCATATCTTGAACACCCAAAACAACCAATAATTCAGATAGAGATCTTTTTGAAACACACAAGATTCATACAACATAAAGAAGCATGTACTTTCTATTTTTAGAAAGGAAAAAGATAGAAGAATCAAGGGATTCATCGGAAAGTGAATCTGATCCTGCTTATGATGAGGATGACAAGCAAAAAAGCAAGGCTAATAGGTTGATGACAACGCTGATTAAACTTTTATGGAAAAGCTTGATCATATGAGGGATAAGAGCAGGACTTATTGCCAGTTTGGAGGCCACAGTCATATGCAGGCGAAGTTTCAGCAGAAGCAGAAGCTTCTCTAGAATTGATGGTGAAGGAATCTCGTGCATGTCGAGAGTGGCAGAGATGTTGACAGTGGATGATGCTGAACCTAATGTTGCCAAAGACAAACACGAGAAAAACATTATAGAACTTGATGTCAAGCAAGCTTAAGAAAGCGAGATCTTTGTTGTTCTGACTCGCAAGTGGGAGAAATTCCATTGTCAATTGAGGAAGGCACTGCAGTCATTTGGCAAGCTAGTGCTTGAGGGAGAAGGATCCTCCACTGAGGAGATCGAGCAAAGGACTCCAACAGTTGGGGAGTCAGATGCTAGATGCAAACATCCTTGAACTGGGAGCAAGCAGATCTAGAGATAGGTAAGAGCTCACGTGTGACAGACGAAGAGGTGATCACTTGGAGAGGAACTCCTTGTTTCTCTGCCTCTGCCATACAGATCATGCCCGACATTAGTGATTTGCACACATGTTGTATCTGATTCCGACTAGGAAAGCATGTGTGCCTACGAGAGAAAGAGGAGATGAGACAATTGAGAAATAGAAGCCAACAGCCTTGCACAAGGAGAATACCTCGTTCATAAAATTTTATCCCTAGATTGATGGTTCTAATATCATGTATAGTTTAAAGAAAGAGATATTGTTTTACCTTGTTCATAAAGAAGAATTGCATAAACATGATATAAAAAATCCTAAACATGACCAATGCTATTAAAACATAGGCACAAGACTAGGTATATATTAGACTGTTTCTATCAGTTTTTATTGGAAGTTTGAAAATATAATGCAAATCAAGAAATGTTTTAACTTAAGAAAAAAAATCACTGTTATACTGATTAATTCAGATACAGATAAAAATTACCTTGTAGTAACCTGCCATGACTTGTGGCCCTTTGACTTTAACAACACCTTTTGAACCATCTGGAAGAACCTCACCAGTTTCTGCATCCACAATCTTCATTTCTGTGTACTGAAGTGGGTGGCCAATTGTGCCAAGAACCTTGAAGAGTTTAAAAGAAAAAACAGAAATAAAAACTGAAATGAATTTGAAATTTAATGATGGAAATATTAGAAACAATTATTAACAAAAATGTAATAGACAAAAAAGCTATTTCTTTAGCTGAAAAATGCAAGTAAACTATAGAAAGTAAAGAGACACTAGCAGTTGGCATGTGAGAAGGTTGTAGATGAGATAAACCATTGGGGAAAATGGAGATAAAAATAAACACCATACATCAAAGCAATAACTTAATAAGAGAGTTTATGTCTCCATAACCAAATAGTGATTTATCGCATATGCTAGTGAGACTTATTTGCAACTGCAACTTATCCAGGGAAAATTCTTGCAGTTTGCCTCATGCAATACAACATAATTCATTAAACGATCAGATCCCCATGAACCTTTTTCTCCTCTTATCATTTACCTGTTGAGCACCAGAAGAAAATGGCTTGTTCAAGAGTGGAACTATTTTGGTAGTTTGGCTTTGGCATTAGACGATTCTAACAGAAGAAAACAAAATGCATGAAATAAGAAATGGTTTGTAGCATAGATGTAATCACCACAGAAACCACATTTGATTCATTTACTATTTCATTGACATAGAGACAAAAACTCCTATACAAAGTTTGCTATTAAAAGGATACAATTGGAACCTAGTATCTCAGTAGGCAACATGTAAATTTGATATAGTGTTGAGTCAAGATGTCCACGAACTCAAAAGACATCATAGGAGAGAGAATGATAAGGATTTGTAGCATAGATGCAATTCCCATAGTTATCACCATGTATTTAAATTTCGTGTCATGTCGGTTGGCATGGATGGAATTTATCATTACATTTATCGATCGAGACCAGCACCACTGTGACTACGAGGGTATTGCGACCCCCCACAGTGGCTTCCAACCGGGCACAGAGGGTGTCGCGACCCATATGACGACCTTTGCAGGGGTGCAGAGGGTGTCATGACCCCCGCAGCTGCCTCCATTAGAGTGCGAAGGGTACCTCGACCTTGGAGGCATGCTCTGTGAAGACAAAACACTCACGACAGCAGCCGCTTTTTTTTTTTTAGAAATTGAACTTTTATTTTTTGAAGAATTCTACCGAGAGAAATAAAGAAAGAATTGGTAAATTGAAGAATTCTTGATGTTGAATTATGGATCATTGTTATTTATATACACTTATTCCCAACTTATTTATGAAATGAAATACAATAAAATCAAATCTATCTAAATATGCATCTGTCCAAATCTGCCCATGATTTCTAATCAAATAAATCTAAATCAAGCTATCCATATTTACAATATATTCTACAACACCTCAAATTGGGTTGTACATATTGTACATGCCCAACTTGTCACATAGTTCTTCGAAGTTAATCCTTGGGAGAGCTTTTGTAAGTATGTCTGTGATTTGATATCGTGAAGGACCATACGAAAGTTCCACATATCCTTTCGCTACATTTTCTGAAATGAAGTGTTTGACAATTTCTATGTGTTTTGTTCTATCATGGTAAACAAGATTCTTTACAATGTTGATGGCTACTAAATTGTCACATTATAGTTTGGCAGCTTTATCTATGATTATTTCGAGTTCTTTTAGGGTTCTATGAATCCATATTCATTCACAATTCCTAGTACAAGAGCTCTAAATTCCACTTTAGTACTGATTTTTGCAACCACAAGTTACTTTTTACTTCTCCATGTTACCAAATTACCCTAGACATATGTACAGTAGCTCAAGGTCGATCGTCTATTTGTAAGATCCCCAGCCCAGTCTACATCTGAGTACACATGTATACCTCAATTTTTGTTCTTTCGAAATAGAAACTCTTTGCCTGGGGTACTCTTGAAGTATCTCAAGATTCTGCAGACAACGTCATGTGTTCTTCTGTATGACCTTACTACACTAACGGAAAATCCGATATCGGGTCCTGTGTGGGATAGATAGATGAAATGCCCTACAAGTTGTTGATATCTCCTTCTATCTATTGGTACATCGTCCTTTCCAGAGCCAATTTTGTTAGAAGAATCCATCGGAGTATCCACAAGCTTGCATCCAAGCATGCTTGTTTCTTTTAGTAGGTCCAACGTGTATTTCCGCTGTGATAGGAATATTCCGTGTTTAGATCAAGTCAGTTCCATGCCAAGGAAGAATTTTGGATTCTCGAGATCTTTTATATCAAATTCCTGGGTGAGGAGCCCCTTTAGATTTGCGATTTCTTTCTCATTATCATCCATGATGATGATATCATCGACATAGACAATAAGAATGGTGAGTTTTCTTTCAGGAGAGATTTTCACAAATAAGATATGATCTGCTATCCATGCTTTGTCACAAAAGTAGCAAGCTTGTCGAATCATGCCCATGGAGATTGGTTAAGACCATATAATGACTTGTGAATCTTGCATACCTTGTTGTTATGGGTGCCAAGGCCTGGAAGAATTTGCATGTAAATTTCTTCTTCCAAGTCACCATTTAAAATAGATTTTTTGACGTCCAATTGGTGTAAATGTCAACCCTTGTTTGTAGCCAGAGAGAATAAGATTCTGATAGTGTTGAGCTTAGCCACTGAAGCAAAAGTTTCTTGGTAATCGATGCCATAGTATTGTAAGAATCTTTTGGCTACAAGACATGCCTTTAGTCTTCCAACTATACCATTAGCTTTGTATTTGACTTTAAAAATTCATTTGCACCCAATTACTTTCTTTCCCTTTAGTAGTTCACAAATAGACCATGTACTATTCTTTTGTAGGGCTTTTACTTCCTCATCAACAGCTTTTCTCCATTCAAGGTGCTTGAGAGCTTTATCAATGGTGGTTGGAACTTGAATATTATCAAAGGTCAACACGCTCGATAATTTGGTGGCAGTCCTTTATAAGAAATAAAGTTAGAGTTGAGATGCATCGTACAGGATCTAACTCCCTTCCTTAAAGAAATTGGAATGTCAAGGTTATCATCCACAGGTGAAGTAGATTAATGATTGAGTATCGTACTTGAGTAAATGTATGTGGGAGTTGGATCCAATTCTGACTCTTAACTGGTGTTGAATGTGTATTTTGTCTTGTGTATACACAAATTTACTTGACTACGGGAGGAGGTGATGCAGGTGAAGGTATGGGATGTGACACAAGGGGATTGGATAGAGGGTGAATGATATCGGGGTCTGATCCGAAACAATGTGATGGATGATGATATTCGCTCAGATTCTCCCCCTGAATCTCAGAACTAGAGTAGTATGGTTGTTGTTCAAAGAAGGTGGCATCCATAGTGTTGTAGATTTTCTTGGTGATAGGTGAGTAGCATTTGTAGCCTTTTAAAATGGTGAGTAGCCGAGGAAAATGCATTTGGTGGATCTTGGATCAAGTTTACTACATTGTGATGGTGGATATGAACAAATAATATACAACCAAATACTTTTGCAAGAATATTTTGAGAGATACTTAGTGTGGGGGAATGATTTAAGGAAAGTTGAATTCAACTATGGAAGTTGAGAACTCGAGAGGGCATTCCATTGATGAGATAGGTGGTTGTGGAAACATCACTCCAAAATTTTTTTGATACATTGAAAGAGAACATGAGTGAGCGAGCTACCACGAGAAGTCTACTCTTGCGTTCGACAATCCCATTTTGTTAAGGAGTGTCAACGCAGGAACTGAAGTGGATGATGCCTTTTAAGGATAGAAAAGCAGCAAAATTCAAGGCAAACTATTCTTTAGCATCGTCGATTTTAACTATTTGAATATATGTCTGAAACCGAGTTTGAATCATAATATAGAATTGTTCAAATATGTGACTCACTGTAGATTTATCTTTCATTAGAAACCACCAAGTCAAGCGAGTATGATCATCAACAAATGAAACGAACCAACAATTTCCTGTAAAAGTTTTAATATGAGCGGTCCCCAAACGTCACTGTGAATGAGCGAAAAAGGTTTAGTTGGTTTGTAACATAAGTTTGGAAATGATACTTATATATGTTTAGCAAGTTGACAGAACTCACCTGAAAAGAATTGACATTTTCATTAAAAAATAAATTTGGAAATAATTTTGCAAGATAAGTCAAGTTGACTAAGACGATAGTGCTATAATATAATTTCGACATATTGTTGAAAGAGGTAGAGTGGTAGCTAATTAAATTCCTATAGTAAGGCGAAGTCCCGTGAATAATATAGAGTCCGGAGCACGATTCAACACTATCAATTATCTTCCTCATTTCCATATCTTGAAAATCACACAATTTAGGAAAAAATTTAGTAAGACACTTTAAATCATGAGTCAGCTTTCCTATAGACAATAAGTTGTAATCCAATATAGGAATATGAAGGACTGCTTTCAAGTATATATTTGGTGTTATTGTCACGGAATCGACGCCAACAATTTTTGCGGCAAACCCATTTGCAACACGAATAGTGGAATTGTCTCGACATAGAACATAATTATAAAGGAGGGATACATTGTCCATCATGTGATCCGATGCGCTCGAGTTAAAAATCCATTATTCGAGAGACCTGTTTATATTTAAGGTATTAGGGAAAATACCTTCATTGTGAGATGAGTAACTAGTGGGGGCTCCAGATGGGCTTGAGGTAGTAGTGGGTCCTTTTTGACCTGAGGGAGTTGAGATTTCAGATTGAGTCTAGTTTTCAATGGGTTTGTACTGGGAAAAAAACCCAGTATGATACTCAGCCTTCCCATGTTTCTTGTTGCTTGGTAAGTCACATAGTATCTTCATCAACAAGTCAATCTGTTCAAAGTTGAAGGGGTTGGATGTCAATGGCTGATTGTAGGCGGTGTGAGCTCACAGGTGGCTCTCCGACTTAAACTTCTAGTCGTGTGGCTTCCCGTGAATCACCCAACATTTATCTTTGGTGTGCCCAGCTTTGTAACAATAGTCGCACCAAGGACGACCACGCCGCAGCTGGATGTCTCTATCATTTTGTCGAGGCAGTCGAGGCTAGAATCAATGAGTCGTAAGTGCAAATGCTTCAGCAGCAGTAGTCGGCCCGAGCATAATCTTCTGTTGCTGACTTTAGCAAATGCCTCATGCACACTCGGCAGTGGCTTGAGGTTGAGAATGCGTGAACATACATTGTCTAGTGAGGAGTTTAATCCAAACAGAAACTTGAACGTCCTCTTCTGCTCATTGATTTTCCGATAGAGTTTGACATCAGTTTTACAAGCCCATTGGTGAACATAAAAATGTCGACTTGCTGCCAATTGCGAAAAAGGGTGTTGAAATATTGTATAACAGATAGCCCATCTTGTTTAAGGTCGTGAAGGTTTAATTCGACCTCGAACAACTCCGACGTATTGTCCAAATGTGAGTATGTTTCCTTCACAACTTCCCATATATCCTTTGCAGATTGGTGGAGAAGAAAGTTTTCCTCGATTTCGTTAGTCATCGAATTTATCAGCCAAGACATCACCATGTGATTCTCAACATTCCAGATTTTGTATTTTGGGTCTTCAAGTGAGGATGCAACAAAGTCGCTGGTGAAGAAATCCTCTTTCCCTATGCTGCAGATATACATTCTTATGGACTGCGAGCACTGGAGATAATTCAGATCATTGAGTTAGTGGCCAATGGAATATACACCTTCGACTCCGAAGGGAGCATTAAGGGTTGACATGGATTTCGATTTTTGTTGCAGCTAATGGGCAAGAACAAGGTTGCGATCGCCGAGAGTTGCTATGTTTTGAAGAAAGAGATGGTTGATGGCTTATTGTACCGGAAGTAGCCTTTGTGACATAATAGATTCAATGGTAAATTGCTCTGATACCATAAAGAATTCTACTGAGAAATAAAGAGAGAGAAAGAACTAGTATATTGAAGAATTCTTAATGTTAAATTATGTACATGAGAATCATTGTTATTTACACACTCCCTATTTATTTATGAAATAAAATACAATCAAATCAATCCAAATCCAAATTTGCCCATGATAAAATCTCCCCAAATTTGCATCCGCCCAAATCAACCCACAATATCTAATCAAATAAATCTAAATCAAGCTATCCATATTTATAATATATTCTACAATATTTTTTAAATAGGTATTTCTTTCTCTATTAAATTTTTCTTCATAAAATTTTGGTATATAAATTGGCATACCTTGAAGTTAATTATAAATACTTGTTATAAAATATATAAACTATCAATTATAAACTAATATATAAATTGTTATAGCATATATAATAGTATATATAGTTGTTAATTACATATAATAGTTATAAACATAATATATTATTAATAATAGTTATAAAATATCAAGAATTATTTTAAACTTGCAAATAATTTTAAAATTTAATAAAATAATGTAAAATTTTTAATATATGTTGTAAATTGAATGTCAATTTAAAATAATCTA
>NC_133862.1:15165748-15197862 GCF_044706935.1 Curcuma longa | reverse complement strand
GAATTTCATGTATGAATGTTGAATTTAGATAGAATAAATGCTTTGGTTTGGTTCTGATAACTAGTTGAGAAAGTTCAGTTTTATGATGTTAAAGACTTGGAATCTTGAATGTGATTTGGAATATGAATGTATGGTGTTATGATTCATAGGCCTATTGATGTTTAGTTTTCGGGTTGATGATTGAAATGGGAAATTGAGCATGCTGGTTACTTGAATTGGGGATGATTGAATATCTTGTTGCTTGGTTATGGTTAAGCTTAGAAGATGGGTATTGAAGTATAGTGTTGAAACCGAGTTATTAAGTGCATGAACTTGTTGTCTTTGCTATTGATTGTAAAGTGTTGCTTGATGTATAACTATGGGATTTGCCATGAGCTGTGGATTATGAGCATGCTCGTGCTTGTTCACTAAAATTGTTGATACCATGGTTGTGTTGTGAACCGGTTCAAATTAACTTAGATTTGTTGGATAAATTATAATTTGTGTAAGTTGTTGTACTTTAATGTAGTGTTTGAATGATGTTGTAATTGTTCATGTTGTAATTGTATGATGGTTGTGTTGTTGGAATACTTGAATAAGAACAAGTTTATTAAGTTTGCTCATTTGTAAGAATTGTATAATTCGTATTGTATAGTTTACGTAGGATTCATTGTTGTATGAAATGTATGTTGTATATTAGAATTGTTGTGTAATGCATGATGTAGAATTTGTATTATATGTTGTGTGTATATGTTAAATGTTTGTAGGAAGGTATGTTGTATTATTGAATTTGTAATTGAATGCACATATTGTACATTGAACCATGGAATGTTTAGTTGATGTGAATATGTTGTTGTATGTATTAGAATGTGTTGTATGTATTAGAATGTATGTATCATAGGTTTGATGATTGATTGTTATTGTAATTGTAGGAATTAATTGTTAATAAATGTATTGTGTAAATATGAATAAATAAAGTCCACAATAAAATCCCGCACCACATGTCTAAGATAACTTCCTGTCATTGAGTCCATGAGAGACAACCCGGACCTCTCTATACTACTGTAGCGATAAATAGAAGTTTGGTTAAATAAATAAATAATTTTGATGGGTGTGAGTGACACAGCAAATAAGGGAATTAAATATATAAATAAAATAATCTCATACAAAACATCCACATCACTTATCCATGCCTAACTTCTAGTTAGGACTAGTCACTAGGTACTCTTCACATCTGCGAAGCATCCGGTCACTCTTGACCTGCTTGAACTTTTTCTTACCTAACCTCCAATTAGGACCAGTCATTCAGTAGATTTCTCACCTATCAAACATCCGATCACTCTTGACTTGCTTGGACTTTTCCTTGCCTAACCTCCAGTTAGGACTTCCTTGCCCAACTTCACTCACCAAGACTTCCTGCCCAGCTTCACTCATCAAGACTTACCTTGTCTAGTTTCTAACTAGGACTTCTTTTGCTTAGCCTGCAACTAAGACTTCCCTTGCCTAGCCTCCAACTAGGACTTCTCCTGCCTAGCCTGCAACTAGGACTTTTTGCCTGGTCCAACTGACTTAGACTTCTTGCTAGTCTTCTGGTCAACTTTAACCTAACTAGACTTCACTAATATTCATACATCATGTCCTATTTGAATCAACCCTTGATCAAACTGACCAGACCTAAATATATTATCAAACATCAAAACCCTGGAGGTAGACTAGTGCTCCCTACACCAATAGGGTTGATCCAAATAAGACCTAATATTTGAATATGAGTGAAGTCTAATCAAGTCAAAGTTGACCTTATAAATAGCAAGGGAAGTCTTAGATGGAGGCTATGCAAGGAAGTCCTGATCAGTGGGACTGGGCAAGAAAGACTTGGCAGATCGAGGTCACCAAGCAGAGAGTCTAGGTAGGTCAGTGGATCAGACATCTAGCAGGTCGATGGATCAGCGAGAATCGAATATCGAAAGAAAAGTCCTGGGTCAGAGGATAGGATGCTGAACAGGAAGTCCAAGCAGGTCAAAGGTGACCGAATATTTAGCAGGTGGAAAGTATACCAAGTGACTAGTCCTAATTGGAGGTTAGACAATGGTAAGTCTAAGCAGGTCAAGGGTGATCGGATGTTTGACAAAAAAAAATTCTAAGAGATTAACCCTTATGTAAGCCTAGTAGGTTAGGCCTACAAGGTAAGACTTAGGTATGCCCAGTAGGTCAGAGAGACTACAGTTAGGCTTAGATTACTTGCTTGTTTGGTACATGTATATCTTGTAGGAAGTAGGAGCTATAAGCATGACTAAGGAAGAATGACAAAAGCAAACAGATACAAACAAACTAAGTCAGGAGTTAACTTAAGTCAAACTGAGTTGAATTAGCTCTGGATATCCGGATCATATTCCAAGTGCCTAGACAGTCCAAGTGTACTGATCTAGTCTAACCACCTAGACCTATACTTACCATTTGCCAAAAATTCGGTCCACTTGACCTGTTTGGATTTTGTCTACTTAACTTCCAATCACTTGACCCGTCATATCTTTCTTTGACTTGATGTCCAGTCCTCGCTGATCCATCGAGTCGATCTTGTCAAATGTCCGATCACCTGACCCATCTGGACTTCCATGTCCGACGTCCAGTCCTCTTGATCGGATACTTCCATTACCTAGAATCTGATCCACCTGATCTATTAGGGTTTTTCCTGTTAAGCCCTATGCACTTAACAAAGTCATTAGATCACAAAGTAACTTAACTTTAAAGCTTTTTCAAAATCAAAATATAAATTCAATTATCTAGTACACCAATAATCTCCTTCTTTTTTATATCTGACAATCTAATTTAAAGTTAAAATAAATTCATAAAAAAAGTTCTTCTCAAGGATTTTAAAAACTCCCTTGAGGTTAATATCCCCTGAATTTTAAAACTCCAAGTTTTTTTTTCTAGAAATCTTAAAACTTATATTCTCCACCGACAAATATCAAAAAAAAAAATTGGAAGACAGATTTAAAAGTAAGTTTTTACAAAGTATAGTTGGATTTTAAAATCATTTTTCAAAATTTTATAAGGTATGAAAATTTTCAAAAATTTCTTTGCAAAATGTGGCAAAGTTATTTCCCCCCAAAAAATTTAAGTTTAGTTTTATAATACCTTCAAACATATTTCCAGGACCAATTTTGAAATTTCTTTTCACAAAAAAGATTTTCAAAGAACTTAGATAATGTTCCAAAGTAGTACAATTACATTTTGTAAAAATTTAATTTTCAAACCACGTTCGAAAGTCACTTATAAATTTTCAAAACTTTATCAAAAATTCTCAAATCATTTTAAAATTTTCAAAATCAATTTTGAAAGCACTTGAAAAAATTTTCAAAATAAATTTGAAAGCACTTTTAAAAATTTTAAAGTATTTTTTCAACAAAACTTTTAAAATAAGTTTGAAAAATAATTTTGAAAGTATTTTGTTCAAAATAAATCGAAAAGCGCTTTATAAATATTTTCAAAATAAATTTGAAAAAAAAATCAAAAATACTTTTGAAATATATATATTATCAAGCTCATATTTTGAAAAGTAGCTTTTCAAAATAACTTGAAAATAAATTCCCAAACCGACTTTTAAAATTTTCTAATCATTTGCCAAATATTTTATCCATTTTGAAAGATATTTCTAAAAATAGTTTTCAAAATTCTAATAAGACTATTTTCAAAGATAAATTTCAAAATAACTTTTGAGATTTCAAAATTTTTCAAAGGTACTTGAACGCTTTTCTAAATACTTTTAACAACGTAGCAAAGTAAACATAATAATTTTCTGATACCAATAATTACCCAAAAGAATTAAATATAAGCAATCACATCAATAAAGAAGTTCATTGAAAAATTTACAACTCAATTTGAAGGAGATATCTTTTGAAACATATTTTCCAAATGTTTTAAAAATACTTAATAATTTTCAAAATAATTCCGACGAACTTAAAAAAACTTAAGGAAAAATAACACTTTGTAGAAAAATAAGTAGAGACTCAAGATAGTACGCAGATTATTGAAGATAAGGATATTGTTGTTGATCTTAAGTCTCAAAGAAAAAGAATAGACATTGTTATACTTAATTAAGTTTACTTGGAAGACTACGAACATATCTTGGGCCAAGCACCGTTATCCCAAAGATGAGGAGGAGTTTTATTGCACTAAAGTCAATTAAATATAGAAAGATACCAATAGAAGGAAATTTATGAAATTTTAAAGGTGAGATATGGTAGGTAGATTCATTTAATAGATACATTGCAAAAGACTTGTATCATCTAGAGATATCCTTGGAATACATTAGATGGTTAGCATATGTAGAGCACTCAAGTGGCATATGTATATCAAGATAACAAATGAGAAAGGAGCAAATTTGTCAATTATTTGCAAGTGGAGGGATCGTGCATGGGATCTTCTTCCCTAGCTAAGAGTATAATTGGTCGACTCAACAGCAAATGGGTTTGAATGAGGTGAAGTCAAGAATGCAAATGAGATGAATTTGAGTGCAATAGTGGAGTAGGCTATTGAGGAGCATGACCATTTTAGACTATCACCTTGGAGTTTCAGATGGAACAATGGGGAAATATATTGCCAAGGTAGAGAATATTAGATTTCACTACACATTGAGCTCAAAAGGTCCAACTATTGACCAAGTACAAAATAAATCCTTTTATAGTTTTTTTTTTTAGTTTTCAACATGGTTTTTACATGATGGAAACTAGGACATAATTTCTTACTGGTGAAGTATTCTAGAGCTTACTAGGCATGTTGGGATACATTTAGAAGCTTTCAAAGACCAAGAGGTTTGTAGAGAAGAGATTTTCTTCTCGAATAGTGTTTTATTTTTTGGTGTTCTTGGAGCACTAACCTAAGGATTTCTACTTTTTCCATTGGTACTGAGGGAGAAGTTAAAGAATTGAGAGATCTTTAATATAATGTGTGAACATTGATATGTTCAATTTTCATTATATTTTTACTCTCATATTATATATAGGCTTATATAAATGCAAGTTTATGTACATAAAGGCACAAGTAACAAGCAATTATCCGTTTACTTTATCCGTTTGCATTATCTGTTTTGATTTAATTGCATTATCCGTTTGAAGTTTGCACAACTAACAAGCAATTGATTAAAGGCAGGAATTTTAATAGAAGCTCACATCCAAACCTCAAAAAGGGGAAAATTTAAAAACATCGTGCAGAACTACTGTGAACACTCACCATATGCAGAGAAAAAATTAAACATGAAAGGGTAAGCAGGAATCTATGAATCTGGTCATTAATGATATTATCAATTATAACAATAAGACTTTGGTTTGATTCTAGTGTTAGCTATCATAAACGAAATTCAAATTACTATATATATCAAAGTAATTAGAAAAGTTTAACCCTAAATAACCCTAGCTAATGATATATATCAAAGTTTAACCTTAAATAACCTAACTAATTATCTAACAAGTTCATTATACCCTAATCAAAGATAGCAGATATAATTATGAACGAGCCTTAATGTGTATCAACACTCCAAATATCATCCAGCCATAATCACACATATGCAGATATATCAAAGGTTAACCCTAAATAACCCTAGCTGAAAAATTTACCTTGACAAAAGGTCGGAGGAGAGGATATGCGAGATGAGACGTTGCTGGAGAAAAGATCACGGGGAGGAGAAAGATCGCTGAGAGCCAGAGGAGAAGTTCGACGCGGTCGGTGGAGAGAATGACGCGGGAGGATGGGTGATGTGGGTGTTTTGGGATGTTTTATTTATATATATTTTCTCTTATTTTTTTTGTCACTTATACCCATCAAAATTAATTATTTATTTATTACCAAACCCCTAACTATCGCCTTAAGTAGTATAGAGAGGTCCGGCCATCTTTACATGCTTCTGGAATGGCGGAGGAATGACTGTCGCCGGTCGTCCGCAGCTGGGCACTCCGCTCACAGCCACGGAGACGACGACAGGTGAGAAGTGGATGGACGGCGCCGAAGCAACCTTCGATTAGCGGCGCCGCTTGGCTTGGATCACGACATCGGGGGAGGGAAAGAAGGAGGAGGAAGAGAGTAGAGGAGGCTCGGCTTAGACGGAACAGAGGAGGATTGGGGAAGAAGGAGGAAAATATCGCGAGGGAGAAATGCACAGTACCCTAGCTGCCGAACCTCTCTTCTCGTGTGCAAACCGGCGAAGACTTTAAACGCTGCAATTGAACCGGCTCCACATTGAACTGAAGCTTGAGCCGGCGCCTTGTTGAACCGGAGAAATTGAACCGGATCCAATTGATTAAATCGGGTTTTATGGGTTAGGCTGGCTGATTTGTGTTGGTATGGGCTGAATCAGTTTAGATTTGAGCTAAGCTTGGGTTTAGCTGATTTAAGCTTTGGATCTGGGTTAAGTTGAGACAATTGACTTGAACTTTGATTTGTGGTCGAGCCGAGTTTGTTGAATAGAGCTAAATTCATCTTTGAACCGCACTCGAGTCGAACCATCAGCTTGGACCAAGTTGATTTCGAATCCGATTGAACCAATTTGACTCTGAATTGATCCGGACTCGAACCAAAATTACAATTAAACCCTCCAATTATCATCCTTCTAATTCTAATTCCTGCAAAATCAAAAATCACAAAAATTAATATCAATAATTACCAAAAATTTATGAGAAAATAGAATGAAGGCATAACTTTACCTAAAATACGAATCAAGCTCAATAACCCAAATTCGACATGAAATATAATCAATTTAGTCCAAAATAAACCCTAATTGGCCCTGTCAAGTAGCAAGTTATCAAATCCCTACACTTATTCTTTCACGTCTCGTGAAAGTAAACCTAACCAAACCAATTTTCCACCCTAACAATGATCTATCAAATTAAGAGTTCATAACAATAAGCTAAATAAAAGTATCAAATCTTAGAGATACAAGCAATCCAGAACTCATTTCATACATGGATCAACAATCCAGAAATTTCAATCTACTCTGAATCAGTTAAGAATGATGACCATAATCTCACAGGGGAAATAATGAAGTAGCTCATCCTCATAAACATGTAATAAGTGGAGTGCTCTCAAGCTACTCGTGGATCCTGTATTACCATAGGCTTGCTCTTCTTCTCATCTCCACCACTATATATACACAAAGTTCCATAATCATGAAGGCTTATTAGAATTTCAAAGAGAACATGCTAAAAGGAATAAAGCTCACAATGATGTGTAATGAAAGATAAAAACAATGCAATGAAGAAAGTATGTGGAAGAATTGGGAACACATAACATGTTTCATAGATGAGTATAGTAAGCAATGCCCAAGAGAACATATCATCCAAGTTAGCATGGGGAAAAGCTAATAGCAAGACATACCATTCCATCCTCTCCTAAACTCAACCCATTCTAATGAAGCTCATAATAGGAGAATCCTAAAGAAAAACTTGCTACTAACTATCTTCCATTTACAAACTCTTATTCTCCTATTAACAAAACAACCAATAAACGACACATATTATTTGAAACAACTATGAAACAAAATATTTTTTTTCTTTTTTTTCTTCAAATTCTGTTTTGTTTTTTTTTTCTTTTTTTTTCTAAATTTTTTTTCCAATTCTGTTTTGTTTTTTTTTTTCTTTTTTTTTAATAGATTTTTTTTTCTATTTTCTTTTTTTTCCAGCAGTGTTTTTTTTTACACAAAACAAAACAAGACTAAAACTACACAAAATAAAGCAACAAAATCTACCAACAAGCAAAACAAAATAAGACTAAAACTACTAGTTTGTTAATGGTGAAACATTTAAGCACACCCCCACACTTGAACTATTGTCCGTCCCGGGCAAAACTCATCTCAACAGTTAAGGTTTCCAATTCCAATAGCAAAGAAAAACAAAGCATGATAGGTAAAATGGAACAGATGATGGAAGAATTTATTGAGACCTATACTAAGAAAAGAGAATGGATGTGAAACAATGAAATAATCTTCATGATCAATGTAACCTCATGTTAATATGATTTCAACAGAATCAGAGCAAGTTCTAGTTTAACATTCTCCATAAGTGTCACTCAACAAATAAAGCAATCAGGCTCAGTCCTCACTGGGTAAATGTAGGTCATCATCTCAACTTATCAAAGCGAAATCCATCCCTAAGTTATATCCTCACGCAATCCACAAACTCTTTCATGCTTTGTTATCTCTAAGAATCCGATAAACTCATTTAACTACATCATCACAACTCCTAAGATGAATGAAACCATGCAGGGGGAAAATTTATTGTGAAAGAATGAATAATGAATTAATATACACATCCTAAACTAAATTATTTATTTATACACATCCTAAGCTAAATTATGGAATATATACACTAAATAAAACAAACAACAAACTAAACAATGGATTATATACACATCCTACCAAATAACAAGAATAAAACATATACACATCCTAACAAAGAAAGAATTATAACAAGTATACACATCCTACTTAACAAAAAATAGAACTGAAAGAAAATAAAGCAGAATATACAAAATAAGGTGAAATAAATTACTCCCCTTTCACCGGGAGGATGGATTGTCGCAAGAGGAGTCCCTTGATTCTTGATCGTCCTGGATTCTCAACTCTGCAAACTGATCCAGACAACATCGATTAAAGTGATCCTAAGGACTCAGTGCAATTTCCTATACTTTCGTGCACCTCTCCAATATAGAAAAGCCACGATCAAGCTTTAGTGGCACAGAAATCAACATCCTCAAAGTTATTAGAATCAAAAGAATTAAACAATTAAGAGCAAAAGAATAAATGAATAAATAAATGAATCAATGAATAAACAAATAAATGAATGAAATGAATAAACAAATAAGAACACCAATGTCCAGTGTAACATAAACAAACATCATGTGAGTCCCCGGCAATGGCATCAAAATTTTGATGTGGGTGTTTTGGGATTTTTATTTATATACATTTTTTCTTATTTCTTTTGTCACTTACACCCATCAAAATTAATTATTTATTTATTACCAAACCCTTAACTATCGCCTTAAAGTAGTATAGAGAGGTCCGGGTCGTCTCTCTTGGACTCAATGATGAAAGTTATCCTAGACAACATGGTGTGGGGTTTATTGTGTTTTATTCATTCCTAATTATTTACAATTTTATTTATTCATAATTTAATTTACAATTTACAAAAGAATCCTAAGGATACAATATACACAAATAAACAACAATTATTCTATAATTTAATTGATTATTGAAAGTTAATGTACAACATGAGTTTCAATTAATACAACATGTATAAACATACATCATGTAAATCATACCTCATACATCATACAACAACACATATATACATACAACCTCTATCCTATATTACATATAATACAGATTATGTTCACAACAATTTATTCACAAACATACAATTATTCAACAACTTGCTTCATTGACAATAGTTTCATACAACCTCAACATACACATGCTTTCATTTACATAACGTACAACATGAATTTACAACCAACTTAATGTACAAACAACATATACAATCAACTTCATACAACATGCATTATACAATACTTAAAACATACAACTTACATCTATATACACTACACGCAATTTCACATCATGTATCATACGATAACATACATCATAACATATACAACAACAACATATTCACATTACACAATCATAGAACCGGTTTCACAACTACAACCTTAATGAAATTTCCCACATTACACATTCAACATTAAGCATGCTCTTACATCTTTTACAACCCAATAGTCCATGGTTCAACCTACAACAGTTGCCTTCCTGATCACCAATTCAATGACATGATTGACTTCCTTTAATTCAACAAACTCCATATTTCAACGTAGCAAGAAGTACATTAACAAATATCAACTGATCTAACTCAGCTCCATACATGCTCATATAACCAATAACTCCAATTCAACAGAATATTACCGCTAAACAAAGCAACTCAATAACACCTCAAACACCTTCAACATTTCAACAGCTGTTAACCTTTTACCACTCAAGAGCAAATCTCAATAACTGAATCACAATCAACAAAACTTTGCTAACAAAATCCTAAACAATTAACAGAACCAAACAACACAACTCCATCAGAACCGAGTAATACAACATCAAATAACCAAGTTAAAATCAGTGTTAGTAATTATAATTGTTAGTAAGAGCCCTAGAGCCAATCATATGATGATTGTTGTATGGACTCATTGAATCATATATCTATTTATAAAGGCATTTGATTATGGTTATTATACTTACTTGTATTGGTGTCAAATAACTAAGTATAGTAACGTCCTTGAGTAGATGGTTCATATCTATATCAATCGATTGGTTGAATCGATGGTGAGATGATATAGAGAACACTACTCTAAATGATTCCTAGTCAAGTATTAACATTCAGGGACAATGTTAATGCGACGAGACTAGCATGTAGGTCAACACGATGACTTGATCTCACAAGTGATGGATATGAGATATCAAGTAACACATGGGTATGCATTGGAGAATGTATACCGAATGACCCGCCATGAGAAAGTATCATGGATCGTTATATGAGTGTCATATACTTTCTCATGTGGCTATTAGTATGACTATTAGTCCTTGGACCTGAAGTCACCATGGTTCCCAACATAAGGAGTTACATACTTTGGCTTCGTCAAACGTCACCCATAATTGGGTGGACTATAAAGGCGATTACTGGGTATGTAACAAATTATATGGAGGGATGTGAGTGATGTAGATGGGATTTATCCCTCCCATATAATGGGAGTGATATCATAGTTCTTGATAGAATGAGACCACTAAAGTGCATGGTCATGCCCAGATGAGTTAACATGTGATGTTGAGCTCGTTTGATTGTAGTGAGTCTACTTAGAGTTCAAGACACAGATTGATTAGAGGATGACACGGTCTATGCCTTGGTTTGATCAATCATGATATCAAGGATAGAAGGACATTGTCACATATTATGAAGAGTCACAATTAGTAGTCACAATGGTGATATTGGATCTCAACATTCTTGTAACTTGGGTAGTAGTGATGTGTTACTAGACACCGCTCACTACTTATGTTTCTAAATCAGTTTTAGAAGCATTGCCAACGTTATAAGAACCTATTGGGTCACATACAAAGAACACATTATTTTGGAGACATGATCATCTTAGTTTGATTAAATGAATCATTAGTTGATTGATTGGACTAAAATGAGTTAGACTCATTACTTGGCTAAACTTGAGTTGGTTTAATATGAATTAGATTCAAATAAAATCAATTTAAGAAGGGAAATATATGCAAAGAAATTAATGCATGAAATGTGATTTCATGCATGATGAACCCAACGTTGCATGCAAAAGTGACTAATGCATGAAATGTGATTTCATGCATGGAAAAATTCAATATTGCATGCAAGGAAAAGATTATTACATGTGATGGGAATTAATGCATTAAATTTCAACATTGTATGCAAAAAGGAGTTTTGCATGAATGGAGTTGAGAAGTTGAAAAGTTTTGCTTTTCTCTCTTCATTTCCTTCTCAACGTTGCATCTTCATGAATGCATTAAAAATCCATTTTTGATTAATGCATGGAATCCTTTTTAATGGAAAAGGGGTGATTTTGCTAGTTGATTTTTCCTTGCCGTGAACTCCCCTTAGCTCTTCCCTTGGCCAAACAAAAGAGGTCCTTAGAGGAGAGCCTTAGTGTGGTTGCTAGCACAACCAAAGGTTTTGTCTCCTTCTCCAAGATAGTGTTCTAGGTAGAAAACATACGCGAAGGGCACGCGCCGATAAACTTCTTAACATGTGAAACTATTTTTGAAACTATTTTTTTGTTTTCGCACGGATCCGGTGGCATGGGTTTCGGGGTTTCCGCAACGCAAAAAGCGGTTTTTGCGGCCCGAAAAACCCAACAATAATCAGAATAGGAATTGGGTTAAAATCAGAGTTAAGGTTAGAGTCAAGATTAAAATCAAGGTTAGGGAGAAATTCGGGTTACAATTAGAATTAAGATTAGGATTAAAAAGGATTAGGCATTAATGTTAACAATTAGGGTTACAGTTGGTATTTACAGTGTACAGGCAGAGGGTCTTCGATTCAATTAAACAGGAACAGAAAAGGTACTAAATGAAGTAGAACAAATGACAATGGTGAAAGAGTTCTTCTCTCTCCAAACGGCACAGAATAGAAGAAATCTCAGCCATTTGGCGAAAGCTCCAACGGGACGGTGGACCTTGCTGGAGAAATCACTCACAACTTGGCACAATCGGAGACGCAGGCGGATCCTCAGACGCTAGTCTAATGCCCCTGCGAACCACAGACAGAACATTAGGAAGAGGAACTGCAGCGAACCCTTACTTGGCCCATTTCCAGTGACGGCGGCGACGAAGATGACGGAATCCTCCGCTGAACCACAGACGGAGTCCAGATGATTCCCCGCGGAACCACAGACGGGGCCCGACGATTTTCGACGTTTCTGAGGAGGTGGATCAAGGAGCTATCGCCGGCTGCCACCGCTGGAGCAAACCGCCCACAACGGAGCCGGCGACAGAGGAAGGAAGAAGTGACGTCGATGCTGCAATTCGGAGGTGGCTGCTGGCTTTTGCTTTCGGCGCTGAGCAGAGGGAGGAAGAGGACGGTGACGCACGGTGGGGGCTCAGGACCGCGGCGGCGACGAGGAGAAGAAGGAGATGAACAGTGCTCACGATTTTGGGAGCATTGTAGCTTCCCAAAATCGTGAGTGAACCCCCCTTTCCTTTGGTGAACCGGCAAACCTTTTAATGCCAGCGTTGAACCGGCGAGAAGTGCTTGAATAGCGGCTTGATTTCTTTGAACCGGATGAATTAGGGTTTGGGTTGGATTGGGCTGGATCAAGTGAAAGTGGGCCGGGCCTTGCGTTGAGTTAATGGAAGTGACATGGGCTGGCTTTTGATTTGGTTCAGCTCAATCAACTTGCTGAACTTGAGTCTGAATTGAGCTTGGGTTGGACTTGAGCTGAGCCATTCAACTGATTTAGCCTGTATTTACCTTGCGTTGAGCTGATTTCTTTAAATTGATCTAAATTGATCTTCAAACCGCACACGAGTTGAACCATCAGCTTGGACCAAGTTGATTTCGAATCTGATTGAACCAATTTGACTCTGTCTTGACCTGGACTCAAACCAAAAATTACAATTAAGCCCTCCAATTGTTTCTTTTGCAAGTTGTTAACACAACCATATGGTTTTCGTGCCTGAAGTTTTACATTCTTCTGTTTGTTCTTTATTTCCTTATGACAGGATGATTTGAAGCATTATCAACCTCAATACCTTATTTCTGTTCCCTTGGTGTATGAAACACTTTACAGGTCAGTTCTCTTAACTCAAGCAACGTTGTTGCCATCTATTACTATCCTTTTTATTTACTCCATACTAAATGATGATTCAAATAATCACTAGAAATTATCTTAATTAGACTCAGTTTTTTCTTGTTATATCATTTAGAAAGGAGTTGAATGATGCATAATGTTTTCTAGTGGCCAAAATAACATGACATGTTTAAGCATTAAAAACACAGTTACAAAAATAGTAAAAAAAAAGACAAAAGAGCTCAAAAGTAGTAAAGCTCCAACTTGGATAGTCAGTGTCTCAGAGCAGCAAAGTAGCAGGGCAACTAATGACCTGTCTCAATGTCTCTATTAGCCTCAAGCTGATTGGGAGGAAAATTATTGGGAAGCATTGCAAGTTAACTAGTAGGAGAGCCTCCTAAGGGATCCAAATGGAAAAAAGGGTAAACAGGCATAAATAAGAAGGATAAATGCTAATTTCTATCGTATAATTTCATTCCCAAATAAGGAAACTCAATGGTATCTCAAAAAGGGGATGCCAATCATCCATATAAACTAAGACATTACTTCGACCGATAGGCCAAAACTCTAGACCATGTTATCACTAGCCAAGTTCAACCGTCAAGGATTAGATAGTGCAGTGGAGAGGGGAGGGGTCGAGAGATAATTACATTTTGGGCAAAATCAAATGGCATCCCTTATTATTGTTTTCATCAAAAGACGTCATTTTTTTTATTAAAAAAGTCAAAACAATGTCCCAATATAAAATACCCTTTTTTAGTGTTATAGCAACTATGACATAGTTGCTACAACGTGTTAAAGTAAACTGGCTCAACTTAATCAAAATTAAACACTATTGTATCAAAATACTCTTTATCAGCTTGGTTAAAATTGTTAAACTTATCAAAATCAATTCGAAACTGTTGTAATAGCTATTGCTGATTCAATAGCTGTTACAAGTTGTAGTAGCTATGACGTAGCTGCTATAATTATAGTAGTTGTGGACGATAGCTGCAACAATAATATTGACCTGAGTTTGACCAAATTGAAGCAATTTGGATCGAATTTTGAAATTTTGACCAGGTTGATAAAAAATATTTTGATATAATAGTGCTCCATGTATAGAAATTTTGATCAAATTGAAATAATTTTGTATTGTATTAAATACTTTAACATGTTATAGCAACTACAACATGGCTGTCACATGAACGCTGGAATAAGGGTATCTTCGAGATAAGAAATATGTTGGGCGATGTTGACTTTTTTTTTTTTTTTGAAAAAGGGGCATCCTTTTGACGAAAACAAGAACACCCTTTTGATTTTTTCCCTAACATTTTTATTTCCATTTGCTTGTCTATATACATATGAGATTGATATGTTCTCTTATTTAATGAGTTTATACACATGCAACCCTCATAATTAACCAAGACAGGAAGAAAATTTGAGAATGCCTTAGCAGTATTAGAGAAATGTGAATCAAGAAAGTTGTTGAATGCTTGTTTGGGAACTAGATCCAGAACTGGTGCTTGTGGCAGATAAACTTGTAATATGGTTGATTCAGGTTGTTGATGTTGTTTATGCATAATTTGGTGAAATAACACAAGGTTAACCAAGCTATCTAGACTGAAGTTCATAAAAAATTCCTTTTAGCATCTCAATGTTGGTAAGCTGAAATTTAGTGACTCGAAGAATATTTTTTCAGAGTTTGAATTTCTTGTGTTTGCTACATCTTATGTTCTTTTCGATCTTGATAGTTCTCTCTTGTTAACATTATGGAGGCACTTCTTTAGAGCATTTCCTTAATATTTTTATGGTTGTGGAGATTTCTTGAAATATCATTCATGGTTTAATGTGCTGTCTGCTTCTGGAGTTCCAATGCCAGCCAAAATGGTATGGTTTCAATACCGAACTATGCAGACATTTTGCAGACTTCAGAATATGTCGAAGCATATGGCAAGATTACTTTAGATTGGTTTTAAATAATTTAAAACTATAGTAGTTCATTAATTGTCAAAATATTCTCAGTGCAATATTATCTCACAGTCCTTACCTATTTAATGAAATTCTGCATATTCATCTTCAGTTCGATCCAGAAGCAGATAACTTCAGCGTCTGGGGCGAGAAAGGTTTTTGCACTTACACTAATTAAAATAAGTTTATTATACATGGATGCTAAGAGGATTTATGAGGTGAGTTACCTAATATGCCTAGTTAATGACTCAATTTGGGGATTTTCATCATTTTGTTTCACTTTAAATTTGATTCAACTTTTCATATATCAATAATTTGTGAAGGGTAAAGTCTTGACGAACAGACTTATTCGAGAACCATTAGTTATTTCCATGCTTGACTGGTTGTGGGCTGGAATTATTGTTGCCCTCCTTTGGCCACTGCATAAGCTAGGAGTGAAGCTACTGTATAGCAAAATTCACCGTGCTATTGGAATATCAAAGGTATCAGAGTAACCTTTATCTACATTTTGATAGGAGTATGATTTTTTTCTTAAAAAATAGATATAATCAGATAATTATATGCAGTTTGTCTGAATAACTTGCAGAGATTTGTTTGACATATTGCAGGCTGGTATAAGTGGTGGTGCAAGTTTACCTTTGCATATTGACAGGTTTTTTGAGGTTAGAATACTAATATGACGTGTCACTAATAATTAAGGTCTCTATTTATAGATAACACTGTTGCAGGCTATTGGGATTAAGGTGCAGAATGGTTATGGCCTAACAGAAACTTCTCCTGTTGTAGCAGCCCGGCGACCTTCTTGCAATGTAATTTAATTTATCCTTGTTGATTTGCAAAAAAGTCTTACCATCACATACTATTGATATTTTGTGGCTTCTTGAAACAATCGATTACTAGAACTATTCATTATTCCGTGTGAAGCTCCACCCCCCCCCCCCCCCCCCCCCCCCCCCCCCCCCCCCCCCCCCCCCCCCCCCCCCCCGCTTTTTTAGCACAAAGAAGAGCACAAGGCGGATCAGGATGGTTGTGTGAGGCAAAGGTTGTGCAATACATGTCACATAGAGGCAAAGGATGCAATGGTACCTCTGTCGCTTAGAGGAGATGTCGTGACCAATAGAGTTCTAGGACAATTTAAGGAGAGTTGGATTGTGATGATGAACAATGTCGCAAAAATGAGAAATGCGCAGAATGACACACACATAAGATCTTGTTGTTGCAATAAGAAAGCGGTAACTTTGGCACCATGTTGAGGGGAAAATTATTCCTCGTTGGGAACCCTAGGTTGTCTCTATCCTTATATTTATGTTCTGATAAATAGGGAATATTATGTCTTTTACCCCCTTACATATTTACTCATCGGTCCTTTCCCCTTAAAAGGTTCCATCTTTCATTTTTGGCACTATGGTTCAAGAAAATTTATCTATCATGGCTAATGGACTAAGGATTTGACATATTCCCTTATCATTGTCTCTCCTCTGATGTCTTTTGAGTTCTTATACATCTTGCTTCACCACTAATAAAATTTACATGTGCCTAATATGATGCTAGGTTCCAATTGCATTTTTTTAATACTAAACTTCATACAAGGGAATTTCTTTGTCAAAGGAATAGTAAACATCAAATGTGGTAATCGAGATTTAAAATTTTGAGTCGTGCTAGAGTTTTGGTCTCAAACCGGAATGATATGGTTTCGATATCATATCGTGTCGATACGATTTAGGTACTTTTTAAAATTTTAAATATAAGTGTATATTAATTAAAGATTAATTTATTAATATTTGATTACTATATATGCTCACTATTGATGTTATATTTCACGTGTTGAGGTGTTAAGTTCATATTTTGATATTTTTTCCATAAGATGTTTGATGGTTATTAATTTTTACCGCAGTGGCAAAAAGGTATAATTTAAAAATTATTTTTAATTATTAGAATATATCATTCATTTTTAAAAATATTTAAAATATATAAAAGTAATTTTTGAAATAATTAATTTTAAAAATATATAATTCTTAAAATTCAAAACAAAATATGAAATTATAAAATTATTTAAAAGGCTCAAAGATAAAATTATAAAATTATTTGAAGGTCTTACATTATTTTTTGAATGTATTTGTAAATTTTTAATTTTTTTAAAATTTATTTGAAATATTTAAGAATTATATTTTGGAAAAAATTTAGATTATTTTAAATTCACATTCAATTTTCAACATATATTAAAAATTTTACATTATTTTATTAAATTTTAAAATTAATTAAAAGTTTAAAATAATTCTTGATATTTTATAACTATTATTAATAATATATTATGTTTATAACTATTATATATAATTAACAACTATATATACTATTATATATGCTATAACAATTTATATATTAGTTTATAATTGATAGTTTATATATTTTATAACAAGTATATATAATTAACTTGAAGGTATGTCAATTTATATACTAAAATTATATGAAGAAAAATTTAATAGAGAAAGAAATACCTATTTAAAAAATGTTGTAGAATATATTGTAAATATGGATAGCTTGATTTAGATTTATTTGATTAGATATTGTGGGTAGATTTGGACGGATGCAAATTTGGACGGATTTTATCATGGGCAGATTTGGACAGATGCAGATTTGGATTGATTTGATTGTATTTCATTTCATAAATAAGTAGGAAATAAGTGTATAAATAACAATGATTCTCATGTACATAATTTAACATCAAGAATTCTTCAATCTATCGGTTCTTTCTCTTTCTTTATCTTTTGGTAGAATTCTTTATAGTATCAGAGCAATCTACCATTGAGTCTATTATGTCACAAAGGTTACTTCCGGTACAATAAGCCATCAATTCTCTCTTTCTTCAAAATACAGCAACTCTTGGCAATCGTAGCCTTGTTTTTGTCCATTAGCTGCAACAAAAATCAAAAGCCATGTCAACCCTTAATGCTCCCTTCGGAATCGAAGGCTCATATATCACTGGCCACTAATTCAACGGTCTGAATTATCTCCAATGGTCGCAGTCTATAAGAATGTATATCTGCGGCATAGGGAAAGAGAATTTCCTCACCAACGACCTTGTTGCATCCTCACTTGAAGACCCAAAATACAAAATCTAGAATGTTGAGAATCACATGGCGATGTCTTGGTTGATAAATTCGATGACTAACGAAATCGGGAAAAACTTTCTTCTCCACCAATCTGCAAAGGATATATAGGAAGTTGTGAAGGAAACGTACTCACATTTGGACAATACGTCGGAGCTGTTCGAGGTCGAATTAAACCTTCATGACTTAGACAAGATGAGCTATCTATTATACAATATTTCAACACCTTTTTTCGCAATGGGTAGCAAGTCGACATCTTTGATGTTCACCAATGGGCTTGTAAAACTGACACTAAACTCCATCGGAAAATCAATGAGTAGAAGAGGACGTTCAAGTTTCTGTTCGGATTAAACTCCTCACTAGACAATGTATGCTCACGCATTCTCAGCCTCAAGCCACTGCCGAGTCTGCGTGAGGCGTTTGCTAAAGTCCACCGCAAGGAAAGCCAACAGAAGATTATGGTCGGGCCGACTATTGCTGCCAAAGCATCTGCACTTGTGACTCGTTGATTCCAGCCTTGACTCAACAACGACAATCGCAAACCTCGACAAAATGATGGAGACATCCAGCTGCGGTGTGGTTGTCCTTGGTGCGACTATTATTGCAAAGTTGGGCACACCAAAGATAAATGTTGGGTGATTCATGGGAAGTCACACGACTGGAAGTTTAAGTTGGAGAGCTACCTGCGAGCTCACGTTGCCTACAATCAGCCATTGACATCCAACCCCTTCAACTCTGAACAGATTGACTTGCTGATGAAGATCCTCTGTGACCTACCAAGCAACGAGAAACATGGGAAGACTGAGAATCATACTGGATTTTTTTCCTAGTACAGACCCATTGAAAACTAGACTCAATCTCAAATTTCAACTCACTCAGGTCAAAAAGGACCCACTACTACCTCAAGCCCATCTGGAGCCCACTAGTTACTCATCTCACAATGAAGGTATTTTCCCTAATACCTTAAATATAAAAGGTCTCTCGAACAATGGATTATTGACTCGAGCACATCGGATCACATGACGGGCAATATATCCCTCCTTTATAATTATGTTCTATGTCGAGACAATTCCACTATTCGTGTTGCAAATGGGTTTGTCGCAAAAATTGCTGGCATTGGTTCCGTAACGATAACGCCAAATATATACTTGGAAATAGTCCTTCATATTCCTATATTGGATTACAACTTATTGTCTATAGGAAAGTTGACTCATGATTTAAAGTGTCTTACTAAATTTTTTCCTAAATTGTGTGAATTTCAAGATATGGAATTTGATAGTGTTGAATCGTGCTCCGGACTCTACATTATTCACAAGATTTCGCCCCACTGTAGAAATTTAATATGCAACCACTCTACCTCTTTCAACAATAAGTATGTTGAAATTATATTATGGCACTATCATCTTGGTCATCTAAACTTGACTTATCTTGCAAAATTATTTCCAAATTTATTTTTTAATGAAAATGTTAATTCTTTTCAGGTGAGTTCTGTCAACTTGCTAAACATATATAAGTATCCTTTCCAAACTTATGTTACAAACCATCTAAACCCTTTTCGCTCATTCATAGTGACGTTTGGGGACCACCTGTATTAAAACTCTTATAGGAAATTGTTGGTTCGTTTCATTTGTTAATCATCGTACTCGCTTAACTTGGTGGTTTCTAATGAAAGATAAATCTACAATAAGTCACATATTTGAACAATTCTGTATTATGATTCAAACTCAGTTTCAGACATATATTCAAATACTTAAAATCGACGATGCTAAAGAATAGTTTGCCTCGAATTTTGACGTTTTTCTATCCTCAAAAGGCATAATCCATCTCAGTTCCTGCGTTGACACTCCTTAACAAAATGGGATTGTCGAATGCAAGAGTAGACATCTCGAGGTAGCTCGCTCACTCATGTTCTCTTGCAATATATCAAAAAAAAATTGGGGTGATGTTTCCACAACCACCTATCTCATCAATCGAATGCCCTCTCGAGTTCTCAACTTCTATAGTTCGATTCAACTTTTCTTAAATCATACCCCCACACTAAGTAATCTCTCAAAATATTCCTACAGAAGTATTTGGCTGTACATTATTTGTTCATATCCACCATCACAATTGTAGTAAACTTAATCTAAGATCCACCAAATGCATTTTCCTTGGTTACCATTCCAAGGCGACAAATGCTACTCACCATTCCAAGGCGACAAATGCTACTCACCTGCCACCAAGAAAACTTACAACACCATGGATATCACCTTCTTTGAATAACAGCCATACTACTCCAATTCTGATATTCAGGAGGAGAATCTGAGTGAATATCATCATCCATCACATTGTTCCGGACCAGACCCCGACATCATTCACCCTCTATCCAATCCCCTTGTGTCACATCTCATTTCTTCACCTGCATCACCTCCTCCCGTAGTGAAGAAAATTTGTGTCTACACAAGACGAAAGACACATTCAGCACCAGTTAAGAGTCAGAATCGGATTCAACTCCCACATACATTCACTCAAGTACGATACTCAATCATGAATCTGCTTCACCTGTCGATGATAACCTTGACATTTCAATTTCTTTAAGGAAGGGAGTTAGATCCTATACGATGCATCTCATCTCTAACTTTATTTCTTATAAGAACTGCCACCAAATTATCGAGCGTGTCGGCCTTTGATAATATTCAGGTTCCAACCACCATTGATGAAGCTCTCAAACACCTTGAAAGGAGAAAAGCTGTTGATGAGGAAGTAAAACCCCTACAAAAGAATAGTACATGGTCAGTTTGTGAACTACCAAAGGGAAAGAAAGTAATTGGGTGCAAATGAATTTTTAAAGTCAAATACAAAGCTAATGGTATAGTTGGAAGACTAAAGGCATGTCTTGTAGCCAAGAGATTCTCACAATCCTATGGCATCGATTACCAAGAAACCTTTGCTTCAGTGGCTAAGCTCAACACTATTAGAATCTTATTCTCTCTGGCTACAAACAAAGACTGACATTCACACCAATTGGACGTCAAAAAATCCTTTTTAAATGGTGACTTGGAAGAAGACATTTACATGAAAATTCCCTCAGGCCTTGACACCCATAACAATAAGGTATGCAGACTTCACAAGTCATTATATGGTCTTAAACAATCTCCCTAGGCATGGTTCGACAAGCTTGCTACTTTTGTGACAACGCATGGATAGCATATCACATCTTATTTGTGAAAATCTCATCTGAAAGATAGATCACCATTCTTATTGTCTATGTCGATGATATCATCATCACTAATGATAATGAGAAAGAAATCGCAAATCTAAAGGGGCTTCTCACTCAGGAATTTGATATAAATCCTTGGCATGGAACTGAGTCGATCTAAACACGAAATATTTCTATCACAGTGGAAATACATGTTGGTCCTACTAAAAGAAACAAGCATGTTTGGACACAAGTCTGTGGATACTCCGATGGATTCTTCTAACAAAATTGGCTCTGGAAAGGATGATGTACCAGTAGATAGAAGGAGATATCAACGACTTGTAGGGTGTTTCATCTATCTATCCCACACACAACTCGATATTGGATTTTCCGTTAGTGTGGTAAGTCAATTTATGAATAATCATATAGAAGAACACATGAACATTGTCTACAGAATCTTAAGATACTTCAAGAGTACCCCAAGCAAAGAGTTGCTATTTCGAAAGAACAAAAATTGAGGTATACATGTGTCCTCGGATGTAGACTGGGCTGGGGATCTTACAAATAGACGATCGACCTCGAGTTATTGTACGTATGTCTAGGGTAATTTGGTAACATGGAGAAGTAAAAAGCAACTTGTGGTTGCAAAACTCAGTACTGAAGTGGAATTTAGAGCTCTTGTACTCGGAATTTGTGAAGGAATATGGATTGATAGACCCTAAAAGAACTCAGAATAATCACAAATAAAGCTGCCAAACTATAATGTGACAATTTAGCAGCCATCATCATTGTAAAGAATCCTGTTTACCATGATAGAACAAAACACATAGAAATTGACAAACACTTCATTTCAAAAAATGTGGCGAAAGGATATGTGGAACTTTCATATAGTCCTTCACGATATCAAATCGTAGACATACTTACAAAAGCTCTCCCAAGGATTAACTTTGAAAAACTATGTGACAAGTTAGGCATGTACAATATGTACAACCCAACTTGAGGAATGTTGTAGAATATATTGTAAATATGGATAGCTTGATTTAGATTTATTTGATTAGATATCATGGGCAGATTTGGACAGATGCAGATTTAGATAGATTTGATTTATTTCAAAAATCAGCTTCCAAGCGATGGCGAGCCACAGGTGCCTTTTTGATTATCGAAGCAATTACCAGTTTCTAAGATAAAGCTGGTTCAAGAAATTGCATATTTAGCTAGTCTAGGAATTTTTTTTGTCTAACTAGTCTAGGATTCGAAGAGGCAAGTTCGGTCAGTTCCACTCAGCTAAGTAAATCAATTAGGGTACTCCTTACCCCACTTGACCACTTACATTGAGTTTTCCTAACGTACTAATGTCTTGACTTGCCCTGGTACTATGTTGGTCAAGTATTAATCAAATTTGAGTCCTTACCTAGCCTAGGTTATTCTAAAATAAATAAAAAAATTAAAAAACTAAAGCAAACAAGTTTATCTAACATATAAGGTTTTAGATCCTCTTGGATTATGACCCTATTGGGTCTGATCAAATAATGTATTTGATCCTTGGGGACCCAGTACTAGTTTAGTCCAACTGGATTGGTCAGGTTGGACTTAGGAACCCATGCTTGGACTCTTAGTTTCTTGGGTCGATTTAACAAAGACATATATAATTTGTGTTTGGCTTTGTGTCTAAGCCCAGATTTATTATATCCAGCCCTTTGAGTTTTAAGCATCACGTTAAGATTACTTGGAGCCGAGGTAAACTTTTTCAATGATCTTTTCAGATCGTCAATCTGAAGTTTTAACCTAGAATTCTCTTCCTCAAGTTTGACTTGAGTTGAGTTTCTAACTTGAACATTTTTAGTTGGCAATTTAGAGTTGACTCTCTCCTTAAGGAGTGCTACCTCCTCTTAGAGTAATCCAACTTGAGTGTTGGACTTGGCCAGCTTTTTTGATAAACTATAAATAATTGAATATAACTTTTCAATACTTACAAAGGTTGGCACTTCTAAAACAAATGTGAATTTGTGGCTTGTACTTGAGTATCTGTCTGTTCACTTTTTGTTCCAGCTGGTTCGTCTCGAGATAGGAGTGTTAGGAAGCTTGTGTTAGCTTCCTCTTCTAAGTCCTTTGAAGATGACTTGTCCCATGTTGCTTTGGGCGCCTTCTTCTTGGACTTGCGCTCTTTCTTCTGGTTAGGACATTCAGATTTGAAATGCCCTTTCTCCTTGCATCCATAGCAATGTCTTCTTGTGGGTGGTTTGCTGGAGTTGGCTTTCTGTACCACCTTCTTCATCTCCGACCTTCTAAGTTCGTGCTTCTTCCTTAGCATCTTCCGAACTAGGTTTAATAGTTTGGTGGTGACTTCGTCATTGCTTTCAGATCCTGATGATTCATCATATTCATCTTCAAATGGTTTTCTGGACTTTTTCTCCTTGGTTGGTCCTACAATAAGAGCTATACCTTTCTCGGTCGGAATGGCGTTAGTCTGCTTATTTAATTCAAATTCTGAAAATAGTTCATCAAGCTTAATTTTTGAAAGGTCCTTGGACACCTTGTAAGCATTAACCATGGATGTCCACAAAGTGTTCCTAGGGAGCACTTTCAGTGCGTACCTGATTATATCTCAATTTTCAATGGGTTGGCTGATTGCATGGAGGCCATTTAATAGATCTTGGATGCGCGTGTGCAGTCTAATAGTGGATTCACCTTTCATCATCTTGATGTTGTAAAATTTGTTGAGAAGGAGATCGTGCTTGTTGACCTTCATGTCTGATATTCTTTCATGGAGTTCTATGAGCTTGTCCCATAGAGCTTTTGTGATGATGAACGGGTCGACTCTGTTTAGTTCTTCTTTGGTCAACCCACATTATAGTGTTTAGGTTGCCTTGGCGTCAACTTTGATTTTTCTTTTGGTTGTCGTATCCCATTTCTCACATGCTTGTGGAAGACCGTTGTTATCGATTGGGATCGTGAACCTAGTTTGGATGACGATCCACATGTCCACCTAAGTCTTTAGGTGGTACTCTATTCTACCATTTCAGTAGATGAAGTCCTCCCTAGAGAACAGAGGTGGCCTTACAGTGTTGTATCCTTCCTGATGGGCAATTGAAATCTTGCACACAAAAAAACTTCTGAAATGTACCAAGACTTGATCTTGGATTAGCAGTGCGGGAGAAAATAGAACGAATTGAAAATAAAAAATCAGAAAACTTGCTTGATCAGTAGTTGCACTGTGTTTGAGCACCCCTCGCTCTGATACCAATTGTAGGATCGTTGAGAGCGCTAGAGGGGGTGAATAGTACTTTCGTTACGTTTTCACAATTCGTATAAAACTCATAAATCCTTGCGATAAAAGAAACAAAGAGTACAACGGAAAAGGAAAACAGACACAGGGATTTACTTGGTTCACAGCCACATGCTACTACTCCAAGGCCCACGATCAAAGGATCATTTTCGACGGGCAATCAACTATATAACTCGCCTCTTACAAAAGAGAGTTAGCGATTTACAAAAGTATAGGACCGGTAACAAATATACCGATCTAATAAAATTAAGCAAAAATTAAATATACTGATAGAGTGATGATCGTGAATTCTGATGCAGCTCTTTGGCGTTACGACACGTTCCTGGTTGAAGCTTCGAATGCAGACGGTCGTCGCTGAACTATAGAATGATGCTTCAAGGGCTCTCCCTCGAGACTCTTTTATTAGGGTATCCAAGCGCTTGGAAGCCTTTTAGGTCATCTAAAAGCCTTTTCGGGCGCCTCCACGCTGTCCGTCGATCCACTATCGATGCTACTGACTCAGCACTTCCGAGCGTCTGCATCCCTTTTCGGGCACCTCTATGTTGACGTGGAGGTTCCGGATCAACTTTGACTCCACAATACCTTATCCAGATCGGGGCGCCTGGAACCACTCCTGACGCCTAGAAGCTGAGGTGCCCCCACCATTGGGACTCGCCACCTCACTGCTTCGCTGGCCCCGTTCCACTGACGTCCAGTCGCCTAGAACAAATCTGGGCGCTTGGAGTCCGATTACTTGAATTCAGATAAGGGCGCCTAGAACACAAAGTTTCGACCCCTCCTTTCCTGCATTACAAGTTAGCACAAAACGAAAATCTAACAAGAAAGTGTAATAGTTTAATAAACTGTTTTGATTTTAACTTCGGATTTCCAGTGAAGCTTTGGATCAGACTGATGCCTACTGTTCCTCTTACTGGGAACGTGGCCTCACCCACTCCACTCGAGAGAATTTACCTCTTGCCAACCAAGTCCTCTAGACTTGTTGGACTTCTCCTTAGCCTCAATCCTCGACCCCTAGGATTTCCATCGTTAGACATCTGGTCCACCTGACTTTCTTGGTCTTCCACCTGGAGCACTCCATTTATTAAGTCTTCCTGCCTAGTCCTCCTGACCATGACTTTCTTGCTTAGTCCTCCAGACTAGCTAGGTCTTCCCACATAACCCTCCAGATTAGGTCTGCCCAACCTCCAGCTAGGACTTCTACTGCCTAGTCTCCACTAGGACTTTCTTGTGCCTAGTCACAACTAGGGCTTTCCTGTGCTACCTGCACACTTAAATCATCTTATCAATAAACATCACACACTTAACTTGAACCTTTTGCCATTATCAAAACTAAGGTTCGATCATCTGGTACTCCTTGCACCAATAATGTTGTCTATTACAACATTCTTTCATTGATTCCATGAGAGAGAGACTCAGACCTCTACTATGTTACTTGAGTGATAATTAGGGGTTGTGGTTAAATTATAAATTATAATTTTGATTAGTGTGCGTGATAAATAAAAAAATAAAATATCAAAATAAAAGTACCTAACAAAATATCACCATCACCCAACATAGTACTAAGGTGGGGCGAGATATTAGTACGTCAGGGAAGTTTGATCTCGGTAGTTAAGTGGGGTAAGGAATACCTTACTTGATCTGTGTAGCTAAGTAGAACTAACTAAAACTACCTTGCCACATCCTAGACTAGTTAGACCAAAATTTTTTAAGAAGTTAATTAAGGTCATAATTTTTTAAAAATGATTTGTCTAAGGAAGTGGTCATTGTTCTAATAACCAAGAAGGTCCCTACCATGTCACGACTTGGAATCAAATTTTTGAAGAATAGACTTAACCAATTGACAGTTAAACCTAAATCTAATACAGGGTCAAACACTCATTAGAACTTAACCTAAATTAATAAAGATTGTCACGTCCTGAGATATGGCTGTCCGAAATATTTCGACAACATCTCCCCTGTAACAATTCAACTTTTCCTGAATACATATTAACATACAGGCTCACACGACCACTCTACAATACAACATATGTATTCAACAAGGCTAAACTACATAAATAAGGGTCCACACAGTTACAACCACATATACAACCCATGCATCAACTATGTAATAATAAAAATCTCAAAGCACATCAATAGTGCTCACAACAACTCCACCACGAAGCCAAAACATAAACATCACAAGACTAAAATCATAAAACTACGCAAATACGCACAAAACTCCACAAATCACACATCAAAAATATAAACAAAAATCCACATAAAGAAACCAATAACTCTTCTTGTTGTGAGATGGGGGCAGTCCGGCAGAACTCCAAACTTCAATATAATATCCTTATTTGCTACCTGAGGAGAAAGAAAATAAAATCCCAGGGTCTGGGTGGTGAGTATAAAATACTCAGTGGGTACTAGATAGAAGTGCACAACATAAAAATATAAACATGGATATCAAAGGTATACAGTCTCAATATGATACTTAAGGAACAAAGTCAACATACTACGTACAATTAACAAATATCATACAATACGAGAATAATGTATGTCATGTGACACAAATGCAACAATCATATAACAACAAGTGCATAACCACAATCATATAACAACAAGTGCAACAATCATAAATACAGTAAACAACTACCAACAAATGCATGTACATATGTTATGCATGGTCACTATCTATACTCGTCACCCTCAATCACCCACTCAGTGCAGTGAACTGGGGCGCATGACAGGACAACTGCACACACTCCAATAACAGACCACTACACGTGAGTGGGGAGCGGAAAAAATATCATTGTCTGCACTCAACATCCCCCAGACACCGATATTATGCAGTGAACTGGGGTGCATGACAAGAATCACCCGCTCCAACAACAGACTAGCTACACGCGAGGGGGAGGGGCAGTATTCCAGGAGAGCTATCTAATTAGTCCTGGTAGCACTCACATAGACAGTGCTATAATGCTCTCACCCACTTATGAACGTAGGTTATATATGATTTTTATCCTTGTTTAATGTTCATCTACTTGTAATTCATTGCATATGATTTATTTTATCATACCTTATTTCTTTACTATTATATGTTTTTACTTCTTTTGGTAGGAAATCTGCTCTTTATATGTTTTAATTGATAGGATGTGGTTCGAAACTAAAATATTACATATTTGATGGTGGAGCAAGGAGTGGAGAAAAGAGACTCACACTAGTCGTGCTCATCATCACGGGCAGGCCTCCTATGTAGCAAACACAAAAAAATGAAAGAAAATGGACAACAAAGTAAACACGATCGTGTCAAGCTTGGCACGGTCGTGCCTCACATTCTTAGGGCTCAGACACGACCTAGCCATGCCAAGAGGCACGACCATGTCCCTTCTACAGATTGAAGACAACTCCAGGCCGTGCCTACGAGGCACGGTTGTGCCACCAACACAGAAGGAACTAGACCTAGCACGATCGTGACCATGAAAGCCTCACGGTGAACTTCCAGACCATGCCTTGAGGCACGACCGTGTTTTCTATCTGGACAGTTTTACAAGCTGGAAGTAAAATGGGCATAACTTTTAGATCAGAATGACCCACGGGCCATGCCACCTATCAAAATGAAGATAACTTTAAGATATACAACATTGCTTCAGGGTATAAAGAATGATTCCTTCTCTAAGCCATGCTAAATAATACGGCCGTGCCTCCTGACCAAAGCCACGCTGGGTGTTCTGCCCAAACTGCAGACCAAACTTTGAACTATCATAACTTTCAGCTCAGATGGAGTTATGGGTCAGTTCACATATCAAATTGAAGATAATTTGATTCTCTACAATTTGGTTTAGAGTCCAATTAAAGAAAACTAGATTTATTGGATGAAAAACTCATTGAGGCAATGCCTTATAAACTAGGAATTCTGGGCAGTTTTGGGGAGAATATAAAAGGGGAAACAAACCCTATCTTGGGTATCTTGGGATCTATGGAAGCCCTAAAGTCTTGGTTTGGGGGTGGCACCTCCCCACTCCGGGGGAGGTCCTAAACATTTCATCTTCACTGTTCCATCCTACTCCGGAACGAGAAGATCTTCCAAGGATGTCCGAGTTTCAAGATAAGTCCTCCCCTCTCTTATGGATGACCATCATAGTTGTTGTAATCTTCTTGTAATGGAGTAGATCTTTGAGTTTAGGATGTAGGATGAACATTAATGTAATGATGATGATGTAAAAACTAATTCATGTTATTTTTTCCTATTCTATAAAGAGTTTACACTTGTTTCATGTATTGTGTGCTTGGAACTTGTTTGATGATATGCTTGTGTGAGCGCATGTACATGATTATGAGAGGTAGATTACTGTGTAGGGAGATCTTAGGATCGTATGACCGGGGTATCATGTGACAGAAGATGAACCTTTAATCAAACTTTCTGTAGTGATTCCTACATAGTGGTAAACCACCATAAGGAATAGCTAATGATTGGTGGCCATCAGGACAAGGTCCTTAATAGGGGTACTTGGTGACAGAGGGTATGACGTTTGAATCGTATAACCGGGATGCCCTGTGACAGAGGGTGAACCTTTAACCAGATTTTCTGATGTCACCTTTACTGAAAAGTTACTACATAGGACTTCAAGGTCAAATGCCAACGTAGCCTAACGAGGTCAAGTTGGTATCTTAGTTAGAATCCCTACAAGGTGATAAACATGGAGAGTGAGGGAGTAAACATGGATTAGGGGCATTACCTAGCATTGAGGTGAATCTAAAATCCTAAACTTATCTGTTGGTGCAAGAAGCACTAGATCTTTCCTAGGGTTTCGATGTTTGACAATACACGTAGGTCTGGTCAGTTTGACTAAGGGTTGATCCAAATAGGACCTGATGTTTGGATGTAAGTGAGTGAAGTCTAGTCAGATCAAATGACTAGCGAGAAGTCCTAGTCGGTTAGACTAGGCAGTGGAAGTCCTGATCTGGAAGATTGGACAAGAGAAGTCCTGGTGAGTGAAGCTAGGCAGTAGAAGTCCTGATTTGGAGGATCAGGTGATGAAAAGTCATAGGTGTAGGCTAGGCAAAGAGAAGTCCTAGTTTGGAAGATCAAGCAGAAGTCTTAGCAGGTCGAGTGCACTAGGTGCAAGTCCATGCAGTGTAGGAGGATCAGGAAGCAAGACCAAATCCAATTGGGTACGGTCAGGAGGACCAGAGGGTTGGTGAAGTCTGGGCGGTCTGGAGGATCGAGCCAGCAGAAAATTTCTAGGGGTTGGGGACCAAGGCTAAGTGGGAAGTCCAACAAGTCTAGAGGACTTGTTGGCAAAACTTCTCCTAAGTGGAGTGGGTAAGGGTGCATTCCCAGAGTGGAATAGTAGGCGTCAGACTAACTCAGGATTCCAGTAATAATATGAAATTATACCCACAAGATAAGGTTTAGGTTATTTTATTTGCTTGTATGCTTGTCTTGCAGGAGCCAGGAGTTGGAAGCAAGAGGGAGAAAGCAGAGGTAAAGCAAAGAAAGACAACTGAACCAAGTCCGGGATCAACTCAGATCAAAACTGAGTAAACTGATTTCAGTCGACCTGAGTTTCGCTCCAGTCGACCTGAGTTCCAGTTGACCTGAGTCGCTCCAGTCGACTTGAGTGGTTGAAGCCAAATCCAGACTCGTGGAGAAAGATGATCGCAACCTACGTGGAGTCGACTTGAGTTTGAGTCAAGTCGACCTGAGCATGCTATAAAAGAAGGTGAGCATGCACGAACAAGAAGATGAATATACAAGCCTTCCTCTCTGTCTGGTGGTATTCGAAACGCGAACGAGGCCAAGCTGGTTCAACTGGGGAAGATCCAGGAGGAGTGCGCGACGCTCAGGACTTCTAGATCGGCAACATTCGTTTAGTTCTATTTTTTACTAGTCTTATTTTTGTTTTATTTACTGTTATTATTTTGGATTGTAAGATGGGTTTCTCCGCCACTAAACAAAGTTCAGAAAAGAGACCACTAGTGGACGAGCGCCTCCCGTGCATAGACCTTGGATGTACTAACCCTAGGGGGTTACGAACCAAGTAAATCCGCGAGTCCCCTGCGCTTTGTTTACTAATTCCGCTGCAAGTACTTTGATAGAAAACGAACGAATGAAAAGCGACAACACACTATTCACCCCCTCTAGCGTGTTACAACAATCCTACATTATCCATCTCATCCCATAAATCTTCAAGCCAATCTCTCTCTCTACCATATCCATAATCCTCAACCTTTTCGCTTCTCTTAGAGTCTAGATAACTAGCCTAGTGACATTACTATAGTTATCAACAGTCTCTGTGGATTCGATACTTTTTATTACTTGATGACGGTCGTATACTTGCGGTTGCTATTAAGTTTTTGGCGTTATTGCGGGGGTTGTTGCTATTAGCTTAGTGACTAGCAAGTTTAGTTACTCTAGACTTCAAAAAATGAATAAAAATTCAAATATAGAAAACCAAAAATTTTTTTTTTTGAGGACTGAATGGATGCTCGTACAAATCGGTTACTCCAATTAGAAAATTTAAGATTAGCTGTGTTGTATGCTGATGATTATTGTATGCTTTATCGTGTTGATTGGCATGTGATTAAAACTTATCCAATTTTATTTGATCCTGTCTACACATGGAGTGGAGTAAAATATGGGTGTATCCCTACTTATGAGGAATGTGTATTATCACAACCCTAGTGCGATATAATGCAATATCTGTTTAAAAATAGGGCATGCAAGTGAAAATTATAGCAAGAATACTTTAAATTCTAAACATGAATATGTAATCAACCAACATGATAATGATTATGACACCAATTCATTAATTAAAGATAATAACTTGGTTGTGTCTACTAGAATGGTTGATGATCTTGCTGAAGATATCTTTGACAATTTACTCTATCCTGCTATTAATGATGTTGTGGAAGGATATGTAGGGACTTGTACTATGGTGACAAGGTCCCAAGAATCATTTCCTTTTGTTCCACTACCACTCGACGTTATGGATAATGAAGGATTAGGAGTCGTTGATAAAGTTAGTGTAGGGACTTACGCATTAGAGGTCAAGCTCCAAGAATCACTTCTTTTAGTAGATCCTCCACCCACACCAAAGCACACCCTACTTTCAAGTATGTTTGATGATTTACTAAAATTTTGTGATTGGTAAAGATACTATTTCTTTCGGTATACCTATGTTTACCAATCTATCTTTTCATAAGCATATTTATGATAGAAAATTTTTCGACTATCATTCTCATACAAATTTTTCACAGCCATTATATGAGATTGCTAAATGTA
>NC_133862.1:15155027-15165648 GCF_044706935.1 Curcuma longa | reverse complement strand
AAAATATAAAATTTCACATACTTGTTTTTCTAACCTAGATCTACTTTAGATCTACATGATAAGAGTTTTTACCCTCGAAGCTATGCCCTTCGCGTATCCCGCTCTTCCTTACGATCGTCGGATCTCGAGGGAGTCAAGTGTACTCCCCTCTATAAGATTCCACACGGACAAATAGATGAAGACCAAAGCGCTAGAGTGTGCTAGCACCCTTAGGGAACTCGGTGAGGCAGAGGGAGAGGGAGAAGAGAAGAGCTTGAGGAAGAAGGCTTGAATATACTTGAATGGAAAAATGAATTTCCTTCATGCATACTAACGCGGCCAGGACATTATCAAGGAGGAGAGGGAGGTTGTTGGCGTTCTGGATCTCCGTCCTTTGTTCCGGCTTCTATCCACTACAAAAAGCATAGAACCCCACAGGACAAAAATTTTATCCCGCCTGGATCAATTGATAAAGTCTACAAAAGACTAAGTCAATCGATCATTTAGGATCGCCGATTCCTAAATTACTTAACTACGGTTTCTATTCTAACAGTTCTATTACGATTTAGAAATGCGGAAACTAAATTCATATCAGAACCTTTAGATGACCTTGGAGCCTTCCACTGTATTCCTAACTTCTTCCTGGACGTTGGGTGGACAACGAACTTCCAGAAATAAAGGAGTTGCAACTTCTGTTGGATGATGCTTGGATCACCTTGCCTCTTCTTGAGGAATCTTCAGCCTTCTTCTTGTCCTCCTTCTAGGATTCGACCAGCCACCCAAGGAAGATGATACGGCCACCAAAAGAGAAGAAGAAAGCTAGATGGAGAAGAGGAAGAAGAAGAAGGGGCCGCCGGCCACTTAGAGAGAAAAGGGAGAAGAGAAGGAAGCAATCTCGAAGTCGTTTCGATCTTCTATGCTCTCCCTTCTTGTGTGTTCTCTCTTGGCCGGCCACCCCCTTCCTTTTTATAGCCTTCCCACCGCCCAACCCTTCCTTGGCCGCCCCCCTTATTTTTAGGAAAAGATTGGACTTAGTTTTTAAACCAATTCCAATTTCCTAAATCAAAGTAGGTGCCTACCGTCGGATCGGGTTGCTTGGCTTCTTACCGTTGGATCTCGTTGATTTGGTTTTTCCTTTTTATAAAAAAAATGAATCAACCTTATCCATAGTGGGCGCCGGCCATGGATAAGCATGGTTCAATCCTTGAACCAATTTTATATTAAAAGAGAAAATAAAACTAAACCGAAGAGATCTCATCCGTCGGATGCAACTTAATCTCATCTAACGGTTACGATATAATCTCCTTTAATATAACTTAATCTCTTCGATCCAATGGCCTTGATCTAATGGCTTGGGCGTGTGGTTCAATGAACCATCTCTGTTCACCGTGAACCGGTTCTCTCTCTTTTCCAAAGAGAATTAAAACCGAACCGGAGAGATCTCGTCCATCGGACGCGACTTAATCTCATCCAACGATTCTAATCTATTCTCTTTTATTCCTCTTTATTTATTTCGATCCAATGGATGCAACTTGATCTAATCCCATGGATACAAGCTGATCTCATCCATTAACTCATCCTACGGTCGAGAATCATCTCTCACCGAACGGTCGAGATTAACTGCCATCTACGGCTAAGAACTAATCTCATCCGTTTGATTGCATCCTTTTGAAGATGTCTTAAGGCTACAGTGGGGACATCGAGGAGGTATTGGATCTGGCCTTCTGATGGGTTTCGGTACTCGAGTTCAACCCCGAATACACACCTACTGTTAGGATGTATACTGAAAAGACTTGCTCTTTTGTATAAACATTTATGAAATAAAGGAATCATGTTTTGGTCAAATGGTTGCAATAGGGAATTTTGCAATAAAGTCCTCTTAATTCACATTGTAGATAACTTGGTGTCTGTGAGACACAGAAGATCATGATTATCAGTCCCCTGTGAATTATAAACTAAGGCTCACAACCAAGATGGCGTTGGACAACCCATCGGGAACAGTTGTAGTGTAATTCAGTGACTGTCTATCTTGACTGTAGAATTACACTAGTGCACTTTGTGTGTATTGAGTAGGACCATTGAGGTTGTTCAATTTACTCTAACTCACAAATTGAACAAGACCTCTGTTATTATAGATTATGTACTCTTAATCCCGATGTAATAAATGGGCCAAATGGCAATCATGGCCATGGATGCATGGCCATATGTTTCTGTTCAAAACACAGAACATTCATAGACCACTCTCGATCGGTTGGTTCCGAATTTTAATTTTTACTTTTGAGGCATAGCTGAGTTGGTTACAACGCAGCAGACTTCCAAAAGAAGGCAAGGGTTCGAATTTTGGTGAAATCAGGCAATACCCTTTTAAGTTATGATCAACTACAATTTCTCAATTTACCTCCTCATAAATGATCGTGAGATTGATCATGTAGAACCACTAAAGTGACAACAGATTCCATCATTTTCATGCAGAAAAGTTTTAACTCGGTCCGCCAGCATTTTCACAACCCGGACCGGCTGGCGTCGCTTCATTGGCCGAACTGCTAACGTCGCGTCAGCTTGTCGGTTAGTGATTAATTCTTTGGCTCCTGCTCCTGCTTTCACTTCAAAAGCCGCCAGGTCGATCGGTGGTTGGGGTGTCGTCTAGTCTAGTCCACCTTCTTTCGCCATTTTGTCAAACTTGCGCTTTATGTTGGGTTGTGTCATCGCTAATTAATTAGTATTACTGAATTTAAAATTAATAAAAATTATTTTAATTGTTCAAAAAACAAAAAAGGGCTGTTAGCTTGCTCGATCGGTTAAATAATTATTGTTAAAAATTACTAATGATGAGCAAATTAGATGGATTAACAAAATTATAATGAATTTATGGAGATTTTTTTTCGAATAGATAGCGGATCCGAGAGAATGTTATTATTAGTGCTTTTCTGATTTATTTTAATAGTTGATATAAAATTTTTGTAAAACTAAATCGATCATCTAATCAATTTGAAAGATTTAATTAAAAATAAATTTAAAAAAATGGCAAGCGATGTTTTAATTTTAATTAAGTAGGTTGGCCCCCAGTATAATCGAGCATGCCGTGTTTGATTATAATTCCTGCGTTAATATAACACTTTCACATAATTGCAAATAATATTGTTTGTCCACGTTAGAGAAACTTAATAATTAATTGCATAAGAAAAATAGTTTTTTAATATATACTGGCCCACGGGCCCCACGCTTCTCGAGAGTTTTCTGAGCCCAACCCATGTGTTATTCTCGTAATCGGATGGAACCAATAGGTACAATTATTCAACTTAGAATTTTTCTATAGAAAATCGATTTTAAAAACACATTGAAAAAAAAAATCAATAGTCAATAGTGATCTACTTACGCGTTCGTATATGAGCATTATTTGATCTGTAAAGAGGTAAATCAAAAAAATTGTAATTGATCACGTACGACGTATGAGGGTATTGCCTGACTTCACCAGGATTCGAACCCTTGCCCTAAAGGATAATTGATGTTTGTTACATGTGATGGTAGGGACGTAAATATCTTAATTTTGAGTCTCACTTAAAGACTAAAAATTAATGGAGTGACAATTCAATATGATACACAACTTAACCGTGGTGGTGTAGATGAAGACTTGGCATCAGAGAATCATTTGAAACTTCTATCAAAGAACACAATTAGGTCGTGGTGGCCACCATGACCATGTTCTCCTTTGATCATTGGCGATGAGATGTCCAGAGCCAGGGGCGGATGTATTAAGGGGCCCGGGGGGGCCATGGCCCCCCAGCCCAAGTTGAACCTTTAATGTGTTTAGATTAAACCCTTAGGGTTACTAGTTAATAGGTTTTAGGGTTAATGGGTTGTTGATCTATTGGATCCTAAATCAACCCGATAAGCCGATAAGGAAACCTAGAAATCGCGAGTCTGCCTTCGTTGGGTCCCGATCGCGCCTCCGTCTTCTTCGTGTCTTCGTCGGGCGCGGCGGCAACAATTTCAGTTTGGATTGCCGGCGATCTGCAAGATGGCTGAGGACGCCGGTGAGTGAAGGGTGGATTGGGCAGTGCCGGTAATAGGGTCAATCGGCGGCGGCAATGGCGTGAAGGGCAGACCAGAAGAGTCGAAGAGAAGAAGTAAATCGGGTGAGTTTCAACCGAATATGTAAGTTTGTACTTTAGGTCCTTGATATGTATCTTTGGGCAATTCTTTTGTTCAAATGAGTATATCGTTTTCATTATATGGCCCCCCAAATATGAAATCCTGGATCCGCCCCTGTCCAGAGCCCACCATGGGCAAGCCATGGTGCCCACACAACACCCCAACAGGAAAAAGAAAATTCTATTATAATTTGATAATTTTTAGAGTTTATAAAAGCAACCAAGGGGTAATTGTTCAAATGATCGAAGGGTTCTTGAAAAAGAAACCTCATTAAGACAAGGAGATCTTTCGAAGACGACATCGACGTCAGTTCCCTTTGCACTTCTCTCTTTTTTTGAGTTGTAGAATATTTTCTTCCATGTCTTTGGCTTGTATCTCCATCTCTATAGAATAGTTTTCTTAATCTAAGATTAATGAGTAACCCAATGTTAAATTGACACATGTATTTTGCTATTCTTCTCTTTTATCATATAACATGTTTAATTTTTTATTCCATTTTAGTATGTTTTACATGTTAACAGTGCTAGCATGCGTTATTATATCATATAGAGAAAAAAGAGAAGGATTGAGAGGTGAATTTAACTCTCCAACGTATAAACTTTGGATATGAGAGTTTGTTCACGAAAATAATTTAAATTCTCTCAAGGATACTATTGATCATCATAGAGTGTAAATAGTTTATACCAATTCGATCGACCTCATGAAATATGGATAGCAATCTAGGGGATCATGGAGTTCTTATGATAGGTGCCTCCAAGAGAAAGCAGTTTCTATAGTTTGGCTAAGGGTTGCATTTAGAAAGATACACCGGCGTTATCCGAGAGAAAATATCTGTTACCTTAGGATAAACGACCTTTAAACATATTTCATTGAAGTAAAAGAGAGAATCACAAATAGATTGTCAACGATTATCATGATAAAATCAAAATCCTAGAATTGCTTCTAAAATCGATTTTCTCACAACTTTTCATTTTGCATTTTTATTTCGTTTGCTTTCACACCAATTCTCTTGATTTCGATTGATCTAGATAATCTTCGTTGCATGTAGATTAGTACTCAACTCCACGATCTCAAAGATAAAATTTTATGATCATGCACTTGCGTCACTTACCCAAGTATTGGACTAGTACTCTAGTAGAAATCACTTTTAAATTTTCAATACATGAGTTAGCTTAAAGTTACGTGACAATAATTGATATCATAAGCTAATTCTTTTAAATGTAAAATTTTAAAAATATTTTAGAAAAAGTTTTTTTTTTGAAGTTTTAGAATTTTTCTATAGAATAGAAATTGGTATTAATTATAAATTTGCCCTATCAACTTCAATATGCATAAAATTTATTTTATATTTTTTTCTTATATAGAGAGACTGTCTAAAACTTCTGAGTTTTAGGATCATCATTATCATTATGTTCACAATTTGAAAGAACAAATACAAAATTCCATCATTTATACCTTTTGCTTAACTAACACCATATATCATGTGTTACATAATGAAATGCTAGGGTAATTTTTTAAAGGCGAATGAAATAAGATCACATGCATCATCGTAATTGTGAGTATTTTGACTATCTTAAAAAATTTGAAGGCCTTTGATAAAAATTAATAAAGTAAATATTGAGGGTAAAATATAATTTTCTTTTTATAATAATTGATAACATATTTTATGAGTTTAATTAACAAATTTATATCTTACTTTTAAAAATAATAAATCTTTTATATATAATATAAAATTATAATAAATTCATTGCATATGTAAATTTTCATCACGTGTTTATAATGAATAACCCATACCTAATTAAGAATCCTGCACTCAACCTCTTGACAAAATAGATCCTATTTTATATAAGGTGGAATCCGTCACCCCAGTAGCTCCATACGTTCGACTCCATGACCATCTATGAGTAGGTAAATCGAGAAACTACAGTTGACTATGACGGATTAATTAACAAATATATCCTAGATTTGTATACCCAAATTAAAGGAGGTGCATTAATTAATGTTCATGAGAAGATTATTGAGTGATATGATTGAGTGATATTGCTTTAATATAATCATAATTAAGCATGACAACAATCAACAATTACCTTAAGCAAGAAGTTGCATCTAAAAGATCGAGCGATTTACTATATATAGCATAAGATGAAGTTAATTGTATGAGAATAATTAAACATGATGAAAAAATATGTATAATTTTTATTTGGAGATTATGATATATATAGATTATGTGATATAACTAATATAATTTAGATTATCAGTAATAAGATATCCAATATGTACCATATTAAAGTAAATGATTTAGCATGCACATATATACATGTATATATTATTAATGAATTAATTTAAGATTAATTTATATATTTAGTTTAATTTAAGTATTATTTATTATATTTGAAAGTAAAAGTAAAGATTTGATAATAATAATAATAATAATTATTATTATTTAGACAGTGTAGTGTCACAATCTAATTCGCAAAAGTCCAAGTGGGTAGTCTTGGCAAAGAGAAGTCCAAGTGGGAAGTCTTGGCAAGCAAAAGTCCAAGTGGGTAGTCTTGGCAAAGAGAAGTCCAAGTGGGAAGTCTTGGCAAGCAAAAGTCCAAGTGGGTAGTCTTGGCAAGCAAAAGTCCAAGTGGGTAGTCTTGGCAAGCAAAAGTCCAAGTGGGTAGTCTTGGCAAGGAGAAGTCCAAGGGTGGTCTTGGCAAGGACTTGACATGACGAAGCTGATGGAAGCATCTCAGGCTAGTGCAGGGAGGCATGAGGCTATGGGAGGTGTTTGAAGGCCGAGGTCTAGGTCAAGAGAAGCTGAAATGTGATTTTTCAGCTTCACCAGTCGACTGGCCCTGCCAGCAGTCGACTGCTCATAAATCAGACGCACACAGAAAGATCAGTCGAGCCAGAGGAAGACAGGAGTCGACTGGGAAGTCGACTGGGATTATGGATAGTCGACTGTCTCCAGTCGACTGGTCTTGGACAGTCGACTGTGATTTGAACGTTGCAGAAAATTGGCAAGCATTTAATGGCATTTAATGCAAGATTTTGTTGCCGATTGAAGGCATCAGTCGACTGGCCCTGCCAGCAGTCGACTGATGTTGCAGAGATTATAAAAGAAGCCTGCACGAGAACAACTCATCTTCTTCGCTATTCTTTCATTCTTTTGTGCTTCTTTTGTGAGCGTTTTTGTGCTCAGATCTCTGCTTTATTCCTCTCCTCTTAGACAATATTTCATATCATTTTGAGGAGATCCAAAAAGGTGTAAAGGTTTCTCCGCCTTCGAGTTTTCGAGAAGGAGAAGATTCATAGTGCATCGGGTGTGTGCGTGCGTGTGGATCCTTGGATTAGTCACCTCTGCGGAGGTGGATACCAAGTAAAATAAACCGGGTTAGCGTTGATCTCTTTCTTTCTCTTTTATATTTTTGCTTCCGCTAATCTCTGTGCAGAGAAAGATCAAGAAAAATCGAGAAACGCTATTCACCCCCCCTCTAGCTATTCAACCGATCCTAACAGCCTAACGAGACTACCCAACGAAGAAGTTCTCCTGTGTTGAGGGAAAGCTTCGGTCGGAAGAAGAGCACCAACGAAGGAGAGAAAAACTTCGGTGAAAGCAAGTGCAAACAGAGGAGCAAAAACTGGCTTCGGTGTTTTTATAAGGCTACCATTCGATAACCCCCCGTATTAAATCTATTAACTAGCCATTAATTCCAATAAAACCCAACGTTACCAACGCCAGCTTTCAACGTTTGATTTACCAGCTGCTTGTTGCTCCCTTAAGTTTTAACTACAATCCTCTTAAGCCTTTATTAAGAATCGTTCACTTGCCCATCTGGTACAATGCTTGCTATATAACTTGGAGGTCTTAGGTTCAAAACCCTGCTCCTCCCTATTTTTCTTTTTTTTTTTTCTTTTCTTTTCTTTTTAGCAAGACTTACATGAACCCCTTACAAGCAATGTTCGATACCATAATTAAACATGATTTAGTATTTAACACCAATTCCTTTTATCAACATCATCGATCATTTAATCTTTCATTTATCATTAAATATCCAGATATCATTGAAGGAAAAATTAGGGTGTTACACGGGACAAGGCTGACAAGATGTGTGTGGTGGTGACTTGACCAAGTCCTGGACATCTAATTATTATGTCTAAACCATGTTTTAATTTTCATGTCTTAGTAACGACTAGTAAAACTTTATAATCTAGAATTGTCGTGCAACCTAGGTTAGTTTCTATTTATCATATATGAACTTCTGTTTGTAATTAGTAGTTATGTTTCCGCTGCAAAAGTTTTGATTTGTTTCATATATGATAGTAGTTGAATGAATGTAATGAAATGAAAATGCCACTTAACCCAATCATCAAAATCCCCCACACTTATTCTTGCTTGTCTCAAGCAAATAAAGAAGCTAAAATTCTACTTCAATGGCACCCCCTAAACACATTTCGAAACATGATTAGTAAATCGAAGAAGCAACCATCTAAAATAATAAATCTCAAAGATCTTAAGCATTCTTGGACACCCATTTTACTTTCGGTTTACTAAATACTAATTTCCACTTTCATGAATGAATTGAACATGATATCAGTCAAACCTCCCAGGATACGAATTATGTGGCTCTCCTTCTCACTAAAATGTATGCTTTTTGGTAGATGGCACTCAAGCTACACATGTTTCTTGAACTACCATAAGTTTGCTAATCTTCTACTCTCTACCACTATTATGGATATAAATCCCAGTATAAAGGCAGAAATAAAAAGCAATTAAAGAAAGATCAGGGAGAATTCAAATTGCAATTAGAAGCAAGAAAAGATAGAAGAAATTGATTTTTCAATGAGTGGAAGATTTGGGCACTAAAGATACTATATGATTGGACTTTGGCCATTCTTTTTTTACTTCTCTTCTTCTATCAGTCATCATTTCAGAATCTCAAATTCAGTTTCCATCAAATTCCAGCATCTTGTTTCTGAAAATTTATGGAAATTCACTCTTTTCAATTATTTGCAATTTTCAGACTCTACATTTCTGATTCTGTAAATCAAATCCAATCTCTAGAGATGCTCACGAGTTGTGATCTAATCACAAATTCTCTCATGCTATGAATCGTATTGCGGGCATTCAGTATTCCAGTTTAAGATCTGATCAAACACATATGGAATGTGCACTCAAATAGTGAATTACTATTTATCTAATAAATAGTATAACCGTAAGGCGATTGCCTTAGGACACCTCTCAAATCTAACAATTAGCACGATCGATTTAATGAATTTTTGAAATTGAGGAAAAATTACTATAAGCGCTATTCACCCCCTTTAGCGTTTATATCCAATTCTTCAATTAGGACTTCTTACTAGTTTTCTGGTCAAACTGACCTGATTAGACTTCATTCACATTCAAACATTAGGTCCTGTTTGGATCAACTCTTGGTCAAAACTGACCAAACCTTGGTGTATTGTCAAACATCAAAATTCTAGGGTTAGACCTAGTGCTCCTTTCAACATAATATTTTATTTTTCTTTAAAATGTTGGTGTTGGTTTCGAAGATCAACACCACTTTAGTGTTATTATTCAAAAATCAGCACCACAGCCTTTTAAAATTTTAAAAATCTTTTTGAGCAGTGATGAAAATGCCTTTAAATAGTAACTGAGGCACACTTAGACTTCATGGCACTACGTAAACCTACATGACTTTGGAATGAGTACAATTTATGCCTGCTAAGTTCATCAATGTATTTTGACTGAAATTCATTGATGGATCTATGAGATTTGAATTTCTGAAAAATTAACATGAAATGGAAGAGTTGAATATGAAGAAGGTATAGATGTCGTGCAATCATGATTTTAGAGTATCAATAAAGAAGTTATAAACCTATGTCATTTGACACAAAGTCTGAAATTTTCTAAATCTTTTAAATACTATTTTGGAATGCTTCGAGATGATAACTGAGAGCACACTTAGACTTTGGGGTGTTGTATAAACTTATAGGACTTGAAATGAATGCATTTTGAGCATGCTAAGTTCATCAATAGGATTTGACTGAAACCTATTGATAGACTAAAAGATTCGAATTTTAAAAAAATTATCATGAAATGAAAGAGTTGAGTGTGGAGAAAGTATAGATATCGTGCAATCATGATTTTGAATCTCCTACAAGAAGTTATGAGTCCATATCAATTGACACCAACTCTTATATTGATTTCCAAAAGTTAATACCACTGTGGTGTTATTATTTAAAGACCAACACCATAGTATTTTATTATTCTTAAAAAAGTTGGTGCTAGTCTCAAAAGATCAACATTACTATTGTGTTGTTATTTGAAGTTCAATATCAATATCAAGATGATGATATTTTGATGAAATCAATACTAAAGTGGTGATGATTTAATTAAAATAACATCAAAGCAATTTATTTATTTATATTTATTTAATTTTTAATTTCTCTTTTTAAATTTTATTTCATTTTTCTCTCTTGTAATTAACTATTTAAAAATAAA